>NC_092340.1:87927500-88112500 GCF_046630445.1 Rutidosis leptorrhynchoides | reverse complement strand
ACTGTAATTCCAAGAAAAGATCAGGGTGAAAATGGTGATTTGGGAAAAGTAACTGCCATTGTTGAAGATGAACAAATGGGGAGCAATAAGTACAGTGCAAGATTTGAAGCTGAAAGGGTTTGGTTAGAATTGTATAGAGTTGATAATTTGGGTTTTGGTAGAGTTTCCTTTAATGGGATCCAATCACTTGGTTAGTTGTTTTTAATAACTAGATTAGTAGTAAGGGCATTTTGGGTCACACAATGTTCATGTTTTCGATTCAAACGATCTTCATATAATGTGTGATGCATGTTTAAACAAGATCGAAAAGAATTCAAATTGCAATGTCCTTGTTGCGTGTTGGGCTACATCGAAGTAACGACTGATCGATGGGTGTGTAATGATTTCGAATGAGAATATCAATTCATATTGCAGTGTTTTTCTTTTTCATAGAATTTGTTTAAAAGATTTACTAATGCAATTTACTTTTTGAGTAAATTGTTTGTGGTCCTTCAGGTGAAACAAGTATAGCTACTGGCCAATAAGTAATACATCTTGTGATTGTGACCCATCAATATATGTTTTTAGGTGTTTTATATCAAAACCATTTGGCAACAAGACTGCAAATAAAAGTTCATGTCATTGCATATTTGTTTTGAGATGAAATTCAAAAACTTTTACATCCCAAACATATTATTCAAATCATTCTCAATATCATATCATTTCAGTTTGAGATGAAATACAAGTTTATTAACAAATGCCATAGCTACATATGAGAAGTCTTAACAATCATTTGTTGCAAGTACCCAATTATGCTTACATTTTTGACAAACATGTTCATCATAACCATCGAACTTATGTTCTGCTTCACGAATGCAATTTTAGCCTCTAAGCAGCTACTCTGGATTTTTCGAGCTTTTCGATATGTGTTATACGTATGACAATCTGGTTGACATAACTTAGAAGTGCGTGACCTAAGCGAGTTATCTTGTGACTGTTCATGACCCTTCTTTGATCACCTCACGTGGTGTTGCTAACCAGGTTTGAATTTGAGACCTTTTGTGAGAATACGCAAACCATTAGGCCATCTTGTGATGTTTGGTTAATAATTGAATTATCGTTTGAAAGGCAAATATTGACTATATAGTTAACCATAAAACAGGACTCATAGCTAACATTGTAGATGTCTGCTGATTTGGAACCCCACACCACATTGTTTCCAGCCTTGCAGATTGCTCACAAAACCGCCTTCCACACCACAAAGATGCAGGTTGCTTGAAGATAATTATCTGAGAAAGATGCAGCAGAGTGTAGGGCCCATTTAAGTCAGAAGATATATCTAATTAAACATATATCAAACATTTTTATACCAATTTACCGACTTATTCAAGAGCTTTTTCACCCTTTTGTCCAAGAACGAAGGGGCAACTGTATAGCAGGCCGGTTTTATATAATATCCAACTCATCAGCAGCATTATAGACACTTCATAAAAGCTCTTAATATACTAAATGCCAACTGGCCCACTTTTCATCTGGTATTCAGTCTTCAAAATCTACAAAGCACATATGTTCATGGTATATAAGTATATCGAATAGATGAATAATCACTATTATTTTTGGTAAAAATAGTCAGGAAACTTCTTTAATTTAACTACTAAATTTCATATATGCTAAACAGATCCCTCAAAGGTAAAGGTAAAAGATTTTCCCCTCTCGCTGTTTCCAACCCATCCTTGCAACCACTAAATAATCGTCCCAGACGGAATTCGAACTTGAGACCACTTGCAAGGATCTCAGGGCCCTAACAACTGGACTAGTTTGTGATAGTTTAAGAGATCCCTCAAACTGTCAAACAAATCATGTTTGTACAATAACTGACGATCTTATATTGATATGGGGATATCCTAGTCACTAAGATATGGAATAGGGTGATTATGGTTTTAGCTTCGTTCGCTGGCGATTCCCCGAAGGTAACAATCAAGTGATTGTTTTACGACACCGAAGTAAGTAATGTAACATATGGTGTTATTATAAGTGTAAATGTTGAATGTGGAATGTATCCTGCATTCCATTCTATTTATATGTGGATTGGAACGGCTTCCTATACCAGCTCGCTAGTTCCCAATGGTTTTGGAATACTAGTTGACCTTTCCCTTTTCGTAAACTCGCAGAGGAAAGCAACCTTGTCCCTTTCCTTTGCTGTACGAGCGTGCAGCCGAGCTAGAAATAGTTCAGCTAGCTTGACTTTGTAATTGACCGAGGTTTATGGGCTCCAAGATCACTATTCTTGCTCTGGTTTCCGAACCTCGTTAATTGTAGCAGATGTTTCCTTCGTACTATGCATTGTGGCAAAATCCTCCGAAGTAAACTGCGAAGCTGGTAAATGGACCGGAGGTGGGGTACACTATCAAGCCCCCCAGTTTAATTTGACGAAGCATTACTATCGATATATAAGCTCCGTTAAGTTAAACTTAGTAGTAATCATTTATGCCGCCTTGATTTGACGTTTAACTGCACCGGTTAAAGCTCTTGTCGCCGATATTACCATACCTTAATGATGGAATCTTTTATGCTTTGCTGCCAGGGGTACGATAGTCCAATAAATTACGGCTACCAAGGGTTTTTTGCAGCTTGATTTGACGGCTACCCCTTCATCTTTCTTAAGGGTAAAACGTTGCCTTCTCTCCCTCTATTTTTTTCATATTTTTTCAAAAACTCTATCTTTCTGGAAATCTTTCATCTTCGCATACTAAGGTACTTACATATTTCTCTCACGTTTTTCTTTCTTCTTCTTTTTGTTATTTTTACCTTGTCGAAACGTGGTATTGAGGCTTCGTTTAGCGAGGTTAAGCCCTCTTTGCTATTGTATCTGCTTGAAATGCTTAGTTTAAAACCTGGTGATATGCTTATTTCTGCTAGTGACAAGCATATTTTAAAACCTCCTAAGGGTTATGTTGGTGTGTATACCCAGTTGTTTACAGAGTGTAACTTTAGGGTTCCCATCTCTTCTTTTTTCCTTAGTGTCTTAGATTATTTTAAGGTGAATATCTCTGTCTTTCATCCCTTAGCCTCGAAGAAGGTTATGTCTTTTGAGTTTATGTGTAGGGATTATGGTGGAGAGCCTTCTGTAGATTTGTTTCACTGCTTTTTTCGCACCGGTGATACCGGCGATTGGGTTACTGTTCAGAAGCGAAAGAGTAGGAAAGGGGCTCCTCCTCCTGTTTGCTGTTTTGCTTCTCAATTTCCTGATGTTCGAAACTGGAAGTGCTCCTTTGTCTTTTTGAAAATTCTTTCTTATTTTCAAAAGAATATCCTTTTGTTTCTGATCCCACAAGGGCATTTATCCCTAAAGAGTATAAAGATCTTGTTCCTTTCATTTCTGATGATGATGATGCTTTGTTTAAGAGAATTTTTAAACACCATATCATTCCTTCTACATACCCAGATGCTATACTTTTTAAGTTAAGAATGACAACTGGATGGGAGGAGGGTACTGCTAATCATGTGTTCTTGTATGGGGAACATGGTATGTTTTGTTGTATTAGGTTTGCTGCTATGAATGTTTGTTTCTCTAACTTCTTACATCTATTTGCTGTGTTTTGTACAGAGATGTCTTTGAGGAACGTTGTCAAGGCTCAAGTGTTGAAGGAGTATACTGTTGCTGTTCAGGCTAGGTCAAATATTGTGAAGGATCTTGGTTCTCCTATGTGTTCTGATTTCATGGAGATATCGAGCAAACCAAAAGTTGATCATGGTGAAGTGAGTTCATCCAAGCCAAAAACTAAGGAGAGAGCGAAGCAAGTTGAAGCTCCCAGTGATGTTGATACTTAGGATGATCAGCCTATTGCATCTCTTGTTGCTGGTGTTGGGGCAAGGGTGGCACAACGCTACAATGCTAAGGGTGTGTTGAAGCGAAAGGCATATCCTGATCTTTCCTCCGTGAAGAAGCAAAAGTTTGGTCATCTTCGTGACGAAGCAAGTGATGACGTCATTGGCGATGCTGCAAACTCTCTTTTTGGTATGTGCTTTCTATTTACTTCTTCGTTGATTCCTTTTTTCATTATCTTGTTTGTTTTTGCAGACTTGCCCGTGTTTTCCGAAGTTCCTGCTTCGGCTGATTGCTATGATATTGATGATAGTTATGTTCCTGAGAGTTGGAGGAACTCCTTTGCATATGACATGAAGAGATTTCATGATGCTGGGTTTAAGTCTTTGGGGGAACTCCCTATTAAAGAAGCATAATGCTGGGTTTGAGTCTTTGGGGGACACCATGCTCCCTTGGGTGAGGGAGTTAAGAAGCATGAGGAGCAGGTGTTGATGGCTCCTAGCTATGAAGAAGAGTTGAAAGCTGCCCGTGATGAGATATCTAGCTTACAGAGGTAGGTGAAGCTAAGTGATGTTCAAAAGCCGTCGATTGCTGATGAGTTGAAAGATTCCAAGAAGCATTGTACGGAGTTGAAATTTGACTATTCACAGGTTATTTCTCAGGTTATACCTCATGCTTGACACCAATTGTTAAAGAGTGCAGATTTTGGTCAGCTTTTTGGTGATGTGGTGTTGGCCTCGAAGGTTCAGGCCAGATGCGAGGTGATAGGGGATTTGGCATCCAAGGGAGTTGTGCATCTTGGTGATTTTGCTGAATATACAGATCAAGGGAAGGCAATGGTGACTGATGCTTTCGATGAGCTTGAACAGGCCGAATCTGACTATGTCAAGACTATTTCTGCCAAGGTGGATGCTAAGCCCTATGATCTTTTGGATACACTTGCCGTTGTTGTTCCTGAAGTCCATGATGATGAAGAGACTCATTTGGAAGTTCCCGATGCTATGGGGGAATCTGAGAAGGTTGATGCTCCTGCTACTTAGTTGTGATGTGTAATTGTTCAAAACAATTATTATCTTTTGTAGTTTGGCTTACGTGCCCGGGCTTAGTTGCCCTTTTGTGAACAATGGTTATGTATGTTATGACATTTATAACTCTAGTTCTTTTTAAGTTTATCATGCTTTTCTTTTATATTTTACCATGGATTTCATGCTGCTTAGGTGGGTAAAAAACTCTCTTCCTGCAGGAATTGTCATACAGTGATCACTTTTAAGGAAACTTTGTTTCCTTACCTCGAGTATTGCAAAGAAAGTTTTTGCTTCATTGCTCGGTATTATGTGGGTTTTGACAGGGTTATTTATACCTTTAAGGTATGTTCCAGCTGTCATATCCTCATGCAATTCCTTATTTGGAATTTAATTTTGTTAAGACATTAGTATATCAAACGAGTGTAGGAAGTTCATTAAGTTCTTTATAGGAAGTTTGTAGACTTCAACTACCAATATAGTAACTTTCAACTACATATTAAAAAGAAAATATACATAGCATCTAATGGTAGAACTTTCGGAGGTTTGCTCTGTTCCATGCCCTTGGTATGGACTTTTCGGTAGTTGTCTCTACCTTGTATGAGCCTTTGCCTAGCACTTGTGAAATTACATAAGGTCCGTCCCAATTTGGTCCCAATTTTTCTTCGTATTCCACCTAGCTTGTGCTGTTGAGCCTTAGGACGTAGTCTCCTACCTTGAAAGTCGAGGGCTTCACTCGCTTATTGTAATAGCTTTCAATCATTAGCTTGTACGAAGCTTCGCGGATCAAGGCCGCCTCTCTTCTTTCTTCGAGTAGATCTAAGTTGATTTGGAGATTTTCTTCGTTGTTCTCATGGTTTACTGTTGTAACATCCCGCCTTTTTCCGTTTTCCTTTCCGTTATACTAATTTAAACTCCGTTATATGTTTATAACATCTCCCGTTAATACGCGTTTTAAAATATTCCGTTTAGGTATTTTCCACACCCGACTACAAACTCGAGGGACTAAAATTGACACGGGGCAAACTAGTTGACTAGGTCACCTAGTCCACCCCAATCACCACCATTCAACCATCTCTCTCTCTCTCTTTCTCTCTAGCAAGAACACACCCAATTTCCATATTCATTCAATCATCATCTAAATTCGATCTAGGAGGCTTACAACAAAATAAATTACATATTCGTGCTCCTCTCTTCATCCTCTTCATTTTGGTACCAACTTCATCTCGTTTGGGTAACATTTCTAAAACACTAGTTTTCTTTAAATTTGTGTTCTTGACTTAAAAGTATGTTAATTAGTGTCTATGGCTCATTGTGATATCGTGTATGTAATTTGTATGCTCGATTTGTTGTTTTTGGTGTAACTAGTTCATTATGAAAATTTCTTGCTAAATCCTTGATTTTGGATGATCAAATGTTATTAGATTGTTAATGTGCATGTTTTAAAAGTGTTACTAGTATCATTAGCTTCATTTTGATGTATAGATTGATTAAAGAAACTTCATAAACGCGATTATTGATTTTCTGAACTTTTGGTTAGGGTTGACAACTCTTAAAACGAACTTTTGATGCGTTGAATGCTTTTTAATGTTATTGATAAGTGTTTAGTTGTATTACATGTTTCATTACCTTCAAAACGGCATATCATATGTATAAATTGGATTCCCGAAACTTAAATTGCAATTGATAAACTTGAAACTTGAAAATAAACCTCTATTGATCACTTGACGGGATTTCGGTTATAGTATATGATGTTTTTGCTTGATGAAAAGTGCTTAGTTGCGTTCCTTGTCGAAAGAGCTTTCCGATGATATAAAATACATGTTCTAATTGTTTGCGGATCATAAAATGTAATTGTTTGTGTTTTGGTTCGTCCATTTGAGGAATACAGCAAACAGGGCCTGGAAACCGATCAGGACGCCGTCCAGATACTGGGGACGCCGTCCCACCTTTTGAACCTAGACGCCGTCTAGGATATCAGGACGCCGTCCCACCCTTCATTGTGGGACGCCGTCTAGCCATTTGGGACGCCGTCCCATTGTACTAAAACTGGCTGTTTGGGTTGTCTTTTGACGTAAAATGTTTGCTATGCTACGGACCTCCGATTAACATGAAACTTGGCCAACATGCTCATATATGATTATATAACTTAGAAAAATTGTCGGATACCCGACCCGACCCCGTTGACTTTGACTTTGACCAAGTTTGACTTTTAATCAAACTTAACCAAATGGTTGTGCAATCGTTCTAACATGCTTTTATACTTGTATCTTGCATGAAACATGACAACTTGATTCACATGCTACATTATTGAGTCGTAACGAGCCATAGGACTAACTGAACATCTTTGACCTATCGTGTTTACCGTTATTGATACAAACCTATTGTTTAGGTCAAGACTAGCATTGTTCTTTGCACACGTTTACTTGTCGAAGTACTTTACTACTCGTGCACTCAAGGTGAGATCATAGTCCCACTTTTACTCTTTTTGAACTTACATTTGGGATGAGAAAACATAAACATTTCTTTACTAAGTGAACACAAGTACAGGAAAACAAACATTCTACATACGAGTTTAGAACAAAATCCTCAATTCGATTATCATTAGTTACACTTGCCGGGTGTAAGCGAGAACTTATGTTGTATGGATCCATATGGGTTTGACAAACCCTCATTCAAACGGTTCGCTACCGTTTACGAATGAAATATATTTTCGAGAAACAGTGTATGTTCTAGCACTAAGTGATGGGGTTCAATGGAAGGAAATGTTAAGCATTGATAATTGGGTGCTCGTGAAACAAACTTTTGGAATGTATTACTATTATTTCATTGATGCAAATCTTGTGGTTCACTTGTACTTACTTACTTAAACCTATGATTTCACCAACGTTTTCGTTGACAGATTTCTATGTTTTTCTCAGGTCTTTGAACGATACATGATACATGCTTCCGCTCATTATTTTGATACTTGCATTGGATGTCGAGTATATATGCATACATGGAGCGTCTTTTGGCTACTTTTAAATTGTGTCGCATAAGTTTCATTTGTACTTATAACTTTGTAACGTAACTTGTGGTGGAACTATTCTCGTAAACTTTGAACAATCTTTACATTTGAAATGAATGCGACATATCTTTTGGTCAAACGTTGTTTTAAAGACTTATGACCACGTAACGGGACCTAAGTAGACGGCGCCGTCAATGACGATTTTGTCGGGTCGCTACAGATGGTATCAGAGCGTTGGTTGTAGGGATTTAGAGTTCATTGGTGTCAACCTCGAGTCATAGGGTACATTGGTGAGTCTAGACTACAACCGGCATATAGACTTGAAGTAGGAATTACTTGACTACTTGTGCATTTATACTCGAACGCTTCTACTCATATCTACTCTTAGTTCATCTTAATCTCACGTTGTTTAATTTGATTGACGCGCCACCTTGACTATATGAAATGATGTCGAATGCACATATGAATCAGGGTAATATAATTTCCGGGATTATATTACGGTGACTCATATGAACGTTCCGACATTATGACATAAAGAATTTAAGGCGAGTCGAGGAAAAACTTCTCTTTATCTTTATTCTATATCACGGTTAGTATTATTGAGAATACTAATCAATGATATTCTTGTGTCTTGAAGGAACAATGGCTCCTCGTCGTGTACGCCGCAATGAAACTCCCGAACAAGCTCTCGAACGGATGATAGCTACCGCCGTAGATGCGGCCATGGCCGGTCACTCATCCAACAACAATAATAATAACAACCACAACAACAACAACAACAACAACAACAACAACAACAACAACAACAATGGAGCCGGAAACTCAAACGAGGGATGCTCCTATAAAGCTTTCATGGGGTGCAAACCTCACACTTTTGATGGAACCGGGGGACCGGTCGTGCTCACCCGATGGTTTGAGCAAACGGAAGCCGTCTTTAGCATAAGTGATTGTCGGGACCAAGACAAGGTCAAATACTCCACTCACACTTTCTCCGGAATTGCTCTAACATGGTGGAACACCTATGTTCAATCGGTGGGTACCGATGAAGCTCATGCCCTCTCTTGGGCCGATCTAAAGGAAAAGATGATTGTTGAATATTTTCCGAGCGAAGAAACCCGAAAGCTTGAGGAAGAACTAAGAGCTTTGAAAGCGGTCGGAAACGATCTTAAAGCTTATAATCAACGCTTCGCCGAACTATCCTTGATGTGTCCTAATCTTGTTAACCCCGCATCTCAAAGGATTGAGCTCTACATGCTCGGTCTTCCAAAAAGCATCAAACAAGGGGTGATGTCATCCAAACCCACTACTCATCAAGCCGCTATGAACATGGCTCGCCAACTAATTGAAACGGTTGACGAAATCGTAGTTCCGGCACCTAAGGCCGAGGATAAATCGGGCGGCAACAAAAGAAAGTGGGAACCCTCCCAATCAAGCAACAACAACTTTGCTAAGAAGCCTTACACCTCCGACGGCAAGAGGGGTTATGCCGAGAACCTACCTCTTTGCAACAAATGCAACAAACATCACTTTGGTGAATGTGGCAAGTTAATTTGCCACCGGTGCCAAGGAGTTGGTCATAAGGCCAACGATTGTAAAAGTGCCACTCCCGTTACTCGAAAGTGGCCCAATGCACCAAAGACGGGCACTTGTTACGAATGTGGTCAAACAGGTCATTATAGAAATGCATGCCCAAAGAAGAAAGATAACCCCAACACGCGCGGCCGAGCTTTCAACATCAACACCGAGGAAGCCCGGGATGACACTGAACTAGTCACGGGTACGTTTCTTCTCAACAATTCTTATGTCTCTTGCTTATTCGATTCGGGTGCCGATAAATGCTTTGCATCCAAGACTTTGACTCATTCTTTTAGTACTCCACCTCTTCCATTAGATACCACTTATACCATTGAAGTGGCTAACGGGAAACTATTAAGTGCTGACACATATTACCGGGGGTGTACGTTAAACATTTTGGGTAAGGAATTTGAAATTGACTTGATACCCATGGAACTAGGAAGCTTTGATGTAATAATCGGTATGAATTGGTTAGTCAAAACGAAATCTCACATCCTTTGTGATCTTAACGCAATCCGAATTCCTATCGAGAATGGTGAACCTTTGATTGTTTATGGCGATAAGAGTTGCACCAGACTCAACCTCGTTTCGTGCCTTAAAGTTAGAAAACTGCTCCGTAAGGGTTGTTTTGCGATCCTTGCCCACGTTAAGAAAGTCGAGTCCGATGATAAGCATATCGATGATGTGCCAATTGTTAGTGACTTTTCCGATGTATTTCCCGACGAATTGCCGGGTCTTCCACCTCATCGACCGGTTGAATTCCAAATCGATCTTATTCCGGGAGCCGCACCCGTAGCACGTGCACCATATAGACTCGCTCCATCTGAAATGCAAGAATTGCAAAGTCAAATCCAAGAACTACTTGATCGAGGTTTTATCCAACCTAGCCATTCAGCTTGGGGCGCTCCGATTTTGTTTGTTAAAAAGAAAGACGGATCCCTACGAATGTGCATTGATTATCGTGAACTAAATAAATTGACGGTTAAGAACCGATATCCTCTTCCTCACATCGATGACCTCTTTGATCAACTACAAGGGTCTTGTGTATATTCGAAAATCGATCTCCGCTCGGGTTATCATCAATTGAGGGTTAAGGGGGAAGATGTCTCCAAAACCGCTTTCCGAAATCGTTATGGTAGTTATGAATTCCTTGTCATGCCATTTGGTCTCACTAACGCACCGGCGGTGTTCATGGATCTTATGAACCGCGTGTGCAAACCGTATCTCGATAAATTCGTTATTGTGTTCATCGATGACATATTGATCTATTCTAAAAATGAAGAAGAGCACGAACAACATCTCCGACTTGTGCTTGAACTTTTAAGACAAGAACAACTCTATGCAAAATTCTCCAAGTGTGAATTTTGGTTAAAGGAAGTTCAATTTCTTGGTCATGTTGTAAGTGACCAAGGTATTAAAGTCGATCCAACGAAAATCGAAGCCATTAGCAAATGGGAGACTCCTACTACTCCTACTCACATTCGTCAATTTTTGGGTCTCGCCGGGTACTATCGTAGATTCATCGAAAATTTCTCTTTGGTTGCACGTCCTCTAACCGCATTGACTCACAAGGGAAAGAAATTCATTTGGGCGACCGAACATGAATCCGCATTCCAAATCTTGAAAACGAAGCTAACCACCGCTCCTATCTTGTCACTTCCCGAAGGCAATGATGACTTTGTTGTATATTGCGATGCCTCAAAACATGGTTTTGGGTGTGTATTGATGCAACGAACGAAAGTCATTGCTTATGCTTCTCGACAACTCAAAATTCATGAACGAAACTATACGACACATGATCTTGAACTCGGAGCCGTTGTCTTTGCACTTAAAATGTGGAGACACTATCTTTATGGAACCAAGAGTACTATCTTCACCGATCACAAAAGCCTTCAACACATTTTCGATCAAAAGCAACTAAACATGAGACAACGAAGGTGGATTGAAACCTTAAACGATTACGATTGCGAGCTTCGTTACCATCCCGGGAAGGCAAATGTAGTAGCCGATGCCTTAAGTCGAAAAGAAAGAGCGGTGCCTCTCCGTGTCCGAGCTTTAAACATCACCATTCACACCAACCTTAATAGCCAAATTCGGGTAGCCCAAGATGAGGCTCTCAAGGATGAAAACATCTCTCTCGAACACTTGAACGTCCTCACCTCTCGATTCGAAGTTAAAGAAACCGGACTCCGATATTTCGCCGGAAGAATTTGGGTGCCTAGTTATGGGGATCTACGAAGCCTTATTTTAGATGAAGCCCATAAGTCACGATACTCGATTCACCCCGGTGCCAATAAGATGTACCACGACCTTAAACAACTATATTGGTGGCCGAACATCAAAAGGGACGTAGCTACTTATGTTTCCAAGTGTTTGACATGTTCCAAAGTGAAAGCCGAACACCAAAGACCGTCCGGACTACTTCAACAACCCGAGATCCCGCAATGGAAGTGGGAAAGGATAACGATGGATTTTATCACCAAGCTACCAAAAACGACGGGCGGTTATGATACCATTTGGGTTATTGTTGACCGTCTCACCAAATCCGCACACTTCCTTGCCATGAAAGAAACGGACAAAATGGAGAAACTTGCACAACTTTACATTAAGGAGATCGTAGCCCGACACGGTGTACCATTATCGATTATCTCCGACCGAGATGGCCGTTTCGTTTCTAGATTTTGGCGTACATTGCAAGAAGCGTTGGGAACGCGTTTAGACATGAGCACCGCATATCATCCTCAAACCGATGGACAAAGCGAACGTACAATTCAAACCTTAGAGGACATGTTACGAGCTTGCGTGGTTGATTTCGGAAAAGCTTGGGACAAGCACTTACCTCTCGCCGAGTTCTCTTACAACAATAGTTATCACGCGAGTATTAAAGCCGCACCTTTTGAAGCGCTATATGGCCGCAAATGTCGTTCACCTCTTTGTTGGGCCGAGGTAGGCGACGTGCAAATCACCGGACCCGAACTCATTCACGAAACCACCGAAAAAATCATTCAAATCCGAGATAGGCTTAGGACGGCCCGAAGTCGTCAAAAGAGCTATACCGACAAACGACGCAACGATCTTGAATTTCAAGTCGGTGACCGAGTAATGTTAAAAGTCGCACCTTGGAAGGGTGTAATCCGTTTTGGGAAACGCGGGAAGCTAAATCCGCGGTATATTGGTCCTTTCGAAATCTTGGAGCGTATTGGAACCGTTGCTTATCGTTTAGATCTTCCACCTCAATTGAACTCCGTTCATCCTACCTTCCATGTATCTAACTTGAAAAAGTGTCTTGCCGAACCCGATATCGTCATCCCTCTCGAAGAACTTACTATTGATGACAAACTTCATTTTGTGGAGGAACCGGTTGAAATTGTGGACACCTCCGTCAAGACATTGAAACAAAGCCGAATCCCGATTGTCAAGGTTCGTTGGAATGCCAAAAGAGGACCCGAGTTTACTTGGGAAAGACAAGATCAAATGCAAAGGAAGTATCCTCACCTATTCGTGAATTCGGAAACGCAAGATCTCGAGGAAGAAACAACGACTACTACGCCTACTTAAATTTCGGGACGAAATTTCTTTTAAAGAGTAGGTAATGTAACATCCCGCCTTTTTCCGTTTTCCTTTCCGTTATACTAATTTAAACTCCGTTATATGTTTATAACATCTCCCGTTAATACGCGTTTTAAAATATTCCGTTTAGGTATTTTCCACACCCGACTACAAACTCGAGGGACTAAAATTGACACGGGGCAAACTAGTTGACTAGGTCACCTAGTCCACCCCAATCACCACCATTCAACCATCTCTCTCTCTCTCTTTCTCTCTAGCAAGAACACACCCAATTTTCATATTCATTCAATCATCATCTAAATTCGATCTAGGAGGCTTACAACAAAATAAATTACATATTCGTGCTCCTCTCTTCATCCTCTTCATTTTGGTACCAACTTCATCTCGTTTGGATAACATTTCTAAAACACTAGTTTTCTTTAAATTTGTGTTCTTGACTTAAAAGTATGTTAATTAGTGTCTATGGCTCATTGTGATGTCGTGTATGTAATTTGTATGCTCGATTTGTTGTTTTTGGTGTAACTAGTTCATTATGAAAATTTCTTGCTAAATCCTTGATTTTGGATGATCAAATGTTATTAGATTGTTAATGTGCATGTTTTAAAAGTGTTACTAGTATCATTAGCTTCATTTTGATGTATAGATTGATTAAAGAAACTTCATAAACGCGATTATTGATTTTGTGAACTTTTGGTTAGGGTTGACAACTCTTAAAACGAACTTTTGATGCGTTGAATGCTTGTTAATGTTATTGATAAGTGTTTAGTTGTATTACATGTTTCATTACCTTCAAAACGGCATATCATATGTATAAATTGGATTCCCGAAACTTAAATTGCAATTGATAAACTTGAAACTTGAAAATAAACCTCTATTGATCATTTGACGGGATTTCGGTTATAGTATATGATGTTTTTGCTTGATGAAAAGTGCTTAGTTGCGTTCCTTGTCGAAAGAGCTTTCCGATGATATAAAATACATGTTCTAATTGTTTGCGGATCATAAAATGTGATTGTTTGTGTTTTGGTTCGTCCATTTGAGGAATACAGCAAACAGGGCCTGGAAACCGATCAGGACGCCGTCCAGATACTGGGGACGCCGTCCCACCTTTTGAACCTAGACGCCGTCTAGGATATCAGGACGCCGTCCCACCCTTCATTGTGGGACGCCGTCTAGCCATTTGGGACGCCGTCCCATTGTACTAAAACTGGCTGTTTGGGTTGTCTTTTGACGTAAAATGTTTGCTATGCTACGGACCTCCGATTAACATGAAACTTGGCCAACATGCTCATATATGATTATATAACTTAGAAAAATTGTCGGATACCCGACCCGACCCCGTTGACTTTGACTTTGACCAAGTTTGACTTTTAATCAAACTTAACCAAATGGTTGTGCAATCGTTCTAACATGCTTTTATACTTGTATCTTGCATGAAACATGACAACTTGATTCACATGCTACATTATTGAGTCGTAACGAGCCATAGGACTAATTGAACATCTTTGACCTATCGTGTTTACCGTTATTGATACAAACCTATTGTTTAGGTCAAGACTAGCATTGTTCTTTGCACACGTTTACTTGTCGAAGTACTTTACTACTCGTGCACTCAAGGTGAGATCATAGTCCCACTTTTACTCTTTTTGAACTTACATTTGGGATGAGAAAACATAAACATTTCTTTACTAAGTGAACACAAGTACAGGAAAACAAACATTCTACATACGAGTTTAGAACAAAATCCTCAATTCGATTATCATTAGTTACACTTGCCGGGTGTAAGCGAGAACTTATGTTGTATGGATCCATATGGGTTTGACAAACCCTCATTCAAACGGTTCGCTACCGTTTACGAATGAAATATATTTTCGAGAAACAGTGTATGTTCTAGCACTAAGTGATGGGGTTCAATGGAAGGAAATGTTAAGCATTGATAATTGGGTGCTCGTGAAACAAACTTTTGGAATGTATTACTATTATTTCATTGATGCAAATCTTGTGGTTCACTTGTACTTACTTACTTAAACCTATGATTTCACCAACGTTTTCGTTGACAGATTTCTATGTTTTTCTCAGGTCTTTGAACGATACATGATACATGCTTCCGCTCATTATTTTGATACTTGCATTGGATGTCGAGTATATATGCATACATGGAGCATCTTTTGGCTACTTTTAAATTGTGTCGCATAAGTTTCATTTGTACTTATATGTCATAACCCGTCCTTAACCATAAGAACGTGTTAGATAACGTATGATTTCATTGCGAGGTATTGACCTCTATATGCGACATTTTTAAAAAAAGGAAAACTGCATATATTATACATTACAAACCAAACCATTATTTTTGTTACAAGCTTTAGACAATAAAAAGATGATTATCGTTTAACGATAATCTTCGACTTACAAACTTTACAAATGATAATAACAACACGATTTCTAGCATATTTTACAACACACGTCCTCGGATATGCAGTTTTATTTTTGACACAAATATGAGTACGCATGATCCTGCTTAGATTCAACATAATGCAGCGGAAGCTTTAATTATCACCTGAGAATAAACATGTTTAAAAACGTCAACATAAAGTTGGTGAGATATAGGTTTAGTGCGCAGCAATATATATATATATAGACCACAAGATTTCGTATATAAACATTTCAATAAAAATATTCTAAGTGGTTGAGCACTTGGTAACCATACTTAACATTTTCACGTCGCATATTCCCTTTAATATGAAATCTTACTACACCGTACCAAGTGTAGTCACAAAACGAAGTACTGTGCAACCGTTGAATACTGGTCGTCCAGTCCGATTGGGGTTGTCAGGCCCGATAGATCTATCAACAGGATTCGCGTTTACAATACCGCTGTAAATATTAGTTACCAAGCTACAGGGAAGTATGCCAGTGGTACAACTCAACGTAGAATATATTTTTCAGTTACTTGTGTCCATAATGTAAAACATAAAATACATGTATTCTCATCCCGAAATATTTAGAGTTTAAAAGTGGGACTATATACTCACTCTTGTCTTGATGATATATATATTTTGACTCGGTCTTCCGGTTGATATCACGAACCTATCCATATATAATATATCAATATGTTTTCATTTTAAAACAAACGTTATATATATATATACTTGTTATACTTTTAATATTTTGAATATTTCCTTAGTCCGTAGTTAGCATTCCGATGTTAGTAATTCAATTTTTAATGGTTCATTTTTAGATGTTTAATATACCCGCAATAAACAAAACCCCCAACGAAATAAATAAAACCCCATCGTATATGTATTGGTCAAGATTAATCTTGACCCATGGTACCGGTGTTGTCAAATGACGTGTTGCGTACATAAAGTACCGGTGTTGTCAAATGACGTGTTGCGTACAATCATGGGATCTTATGATTAATCTTCTCGTGTTATTTACGGGTGATCCTGAACCATATAAAATTGAATTATAAGTACATATATATAAAATATCATGTTATCTTAGAAATATGTGATTTATATCATTTTTTTCCAATTGATCCCGTAGTTGAAATGATCTAGGATAACCAATTTTGTTTCGGTCATAGTTTCTTCGTTACAAATCCGTTTTCGTTGATTCAAATTGCCATCTTCTTGGATCGAGTTCTTCTTTAAGACTATGAACTGTAAATACCTTGGTTTGTATTCAAAATCATACGGCATAAGTGAAACATTAGTGAAACATATGAAGTTAAACATTTTTGTTACAACAAAATCATTTAATGACCATTTTTCTAAAAATACTTATACTTTGAAAAACCAAGTTTTACCTTGTTAAATTAGCATATACATAAGTTATATTACAGGTCTTGAAGTATTTTAAAAGTTAAGTTAGAAGGATCTATTTAGTTTGCAAACAAGTTTGAAAACATTCAAACTATGTTCTTGTTGTTAAACTTTTGTACCACAAAATAAGATAGCTATATATATATGAATCGAATAAGGTTATGAACATAGATTCTACCTCAAGTTCCTTGGATAAGTTTGCTGTAAAAGAGGAGTAAGAAGCTAGAATCAAAAGGATGAAAGATTGGAAGTAAGTTGGTGTTCTTGGAGGGTTTTCTTGAAGTGTTTTTGTATGGTTTTCTTATGGTGTTTTAGTATGGTTTTTGAAGCTAGATCTTCTTGGAAACTTTGCTGAATTGATTAAGGGTTTTAAGGCTTCAAAGTATGTGTGTGTTTTGGCTAGAAAGTTGAAGTAAAATGAATGAAGATGATGATACATATAAAGGCCATAAAAACGTGGCCATGAGGAGACAAGACAAGGTTTTCTCTTGTATTTTTGTATAATAATTCATGCATGCATCCAAATTCCAATTACCTTGCTCTAAGGGCAGTAACAAGGGTGGGTTAGGTGGTGATTTGATGTGTATTTACTATTAGTAAATACGTATAGAAGCTAGGTATGATACGAGTACTTATACTCTAGATATACGTATAGAAATTTTGTGAAAAATGGAATGAGGATTCAAATATAGCTATCTTTTGTGAATACACTTATATGGTTTTATGTATTTAAGTTCTTAAAAGTGATTAAATACATTACTTATACGATATATGTATAACATTATAAGTCTTAAGTATTTATGTCAAATAACGTTACGTATAGTTATCGTTTTGAAAACTTAAGTTAGTAGTTTCAAAATATACTTATAACTTGTTGTTATTAATACAAAATGAGATATTAAAACATTTATTAATCATGTTAAATATGTATATATACATTTATATACACAAACGTATAATTATCATATATTGTATAGTTCGTGATATCATCGGTCAAACTAGACGGTCAAACGTTGTGTAAAACTCTTTTCGGAAATATAAGTCTCGACAATTTGGATTGCTTATCATGTTGGCAAGGTTTAATTTATGTAAATATTAATCTTATAAGTATAGTATGATCGAAAAAGTGCGGGTCGTTACATTATAACTTTGTAACGTAACTTGTGGTGGAACTATTCTCGTAAACTTTGAACAATCTTTACATTTGAAATGAATGCGACATATCTTTTGGTCAAACGTTGTTTTAAAGACTTATGACCACGTAACGGGACCTAAGTAGACGGCGCCGTCAATGACGATTTTGTCGGGTCGCTATAACTGTCCTATCTATTAACACTTGTATTTCAGCTGGAAGAACAGCTTCTGTTCCGTATGCGAGGCTAAAGGGTGTCTCTCCATTTCTTCGCTTCGGTGTTGTCCTGTGTTCCCACAACACAATGGGAAGTTCATCAATCCATCCCTTTCTGCACTTACCCAAACGTTTCTCGATTCCCTTGATTATATATCGGTTAGTTACTTCTGTAGTGACCCGAACTTTTCCATGTTTATATATATTAAATGAAATTGGTATATTTACATGATTAAATGTTTTCAACATGTTAAGCAATCAAACTTGTTAAGACTTGATTAATTGAAATAGGTTTCATATAGACAATTGACCACCCAAGTTGACCGGCGATTCACGAACGTTAAAAATTTGTAAAAACTACATGATGATATATATATGGATATATATTTGGTTAACATGAGATTATGATAAGTAAGTATCTCACTAGGTATTTTAACAATGAGTTATATACATAAAATTGAGTTTATTGAATTAAGAAACTCGAAACGGTATATATAACGATTATCGTTATAACGTCTTACTAAATGAAATGTCCCGTTCATATTGATTATAAACATTCCATATTAATTGATTTCGTTGCGAGGTTTTGACCTCTATATGAGACGTTTTTCAAAGATTGCATTCATTTTTAAAACAACCATAACCTTTATTTTATCAATAAAGGTTTCAAAAGCATTACGTAGATTATCAAATAATGATAATCTAAAATATACTGTTTACACACGACCATTACATAATGGTTTACAATAGAAATATATTACATCGACATATGTTTCTTGAATGCAGTTTTTACATAATATCATACAAACATGGACTCCAAATCTTGTCCTTATTTTAATATGCAACAGTGGAAGCTCTTAATATTCACCTGAGAATAAACATGCTTCAAACGTCAACAAAAATGTTGGTGAGTTATAGGTTTAACCTATATATATCAAATCATAACAATAGACCACAAGATTTCATATTTCAATATACATCCCATACATAGAGATAAAATCATTCATATGGTGAACACCTGGTAACCGACATTAACAAGATGCATATATAAGAATATCCCCATCATTCCGGGACACCCTTCGGATATGATATAAATTTCGAAGTACTAAAGCATCCGGTACTTTGGATGGGGTTTGTTAGGCCCAATAGATCTATCTTTAGGATTCGCATCAATTAGGGTGTCTGTTCCCTAATTCTTAGATTACCAGACTTAATAAAAAGGAGCATATTCGATTTCGATAATTCAGCCATAGAATGTAGTTTCACGTACTTGTGTCTATTTTGTAAATCATTTATAAAACCTGCATGTATTCTCATCCCAAAAATATTAGATTTTAAAAGTGGGACTATAACTCACTTTCACAGGGTTTTACTTCGTCGGGAAGTAAGACTTAGCCATTGGTCGATTCACGAACCTATAACAAATATGTACATATATATCAAAGTATATTCAAAATATATTTACAACACTTTTAATACATTTTGATGTTTTAAGTTTATTAAGTCAGCTGTCCTCGTTAGTAACCTACAACTAGTTGTCCAACGTTAGATGTACAGAAAAAAAATTGATATATATTATCTTGAATCAATCCACGACCCAGTGTATACACGTCTCAGGCTAGATCACAACTCAATGTATATATATTTTTAGAATCAACCTCAACCCTGTATAGCTAACTTCCACATTACTGCATATAGAGTGTCTATGGTTGTTCCAAATAATATACACATGGGTCGATATGATATGTCAAAACATTTGCATACGTGTCTATGGTACCCAAGATTACATAATATATTAGAATACATGTATAATACAATATAATTTAGCTAGGATATGATTAATATAGATTTGTTACCAATTTTCACGTTGCTACAACAAGAAAAATTATCCAATCTTGTTTTACCCATAACTTCTTCATTTTAAATCCGTTTTGAGTGAATCAAATTGCTATGGTTTCATATTGAACTCTATTTTATGAATCTAAACAAAAAAAGTATAGGTTTATAGTCGGAAATATAAGTTACAAGTCATTTTTGTAAAGGTAGTCATTTTAGTCGAAAGAACGACGTCTAGATGACCATTTTAGAAAACAAACTTCCACTTTGAGTTTAACCATGATTTTTGGATATAGTTTCATGTTCATAAGAAAAATCATTTTCCCATAAGAACAAATTTTAAATCAAAGTTTATCATAGTTTTTAATTAACTAACCCAAAACAGCCCGCGGTGTTACTACGGCGGCGTAAATCCGGTTTTACGGTGTTTTTCGTGTTTCCAGGTTTTAAATCATTAAGTTAGCATATCATATAGATATAGAACATGTGTTTAGTTGATTTTAAAAGTCAAGTTAGAAGGATTAACTTTTGTTTGCGACCAAGTTTAGAATTAACTAAACTATGTTCTAGTGATTACAAGTTTAAACCTTCGAATAAGATAGCTTTATATGTATGAATCGAATGATGTTATAAACATCATTACTACCTCAAGTTTTCTGGATAAAGCTACTGGAAATTAGAAAAATAGATCTAGTTTCAAAGGATCCTTGGATGGCTTGAAAGTTCTTGAAGCAGAATCATGACACGAAAACAGTTCAAGTAAGATTTTCACTCAAAATAAGATTGTTATAGTTATAGAAATTGAATCAAAGTTTGAATATGAGTATTACCTTGTATTAGAAAGATATCTTACTGTAAATAAGAAAGATTTCTTGAGGTTGGATGATCACTCTACAAGATTGGAAGTAAGCTAGTAAACTTGGAAGTATTCTTGATTTTATGAAACTAGAACTTGTAGAATTTATGAAGAACACTTAGAACTTGAAGATAGAACTTGAGAGAGATCAATTAGATGAAAAAAATTGAAGAATGAAAGTATTTGTAGGTGTTTTTGGTCGTTGGTGTATGGATTAGATATAAAGGATATGTAATTTTGTTTTCATGTAAATAAGTCATGAATGATTACTCATATTTTTGTAATTTTATGAGATATTTCTTGCTAGTTGCCAAATGATGGTTGATGTTATGCGAGGTGTATATAAAATAGTTTATTAATTTTAGCAGAAAACACTATTAAATACGATACAATTTTACACAAGATATTTATTTATTTATAGAATGGATATACTTAAACCTTGCTACAACACTTATAGGCAGTGTACCTAATCGTACAGTAGTGTAGTTTTTAGTAAGTCCGGTTCGTTCCACAGGGAAATCTTTAAACAAAGCTCAACGCTATATTAGTTTACTTTTATAAAAATACAAATATATATATAAGTAATATTATTATTATAAAGGGGGGTTTTTACCGTTTAATGACCGGTTTGTCGATTTTAAAACTTTAGTCGCAGTTAAAACCTAATGTAAAATATTAAATAAATAAAAGACTTAATTTAAAGCGTAAAGTAAATAACGATAATGAAATTGTGAATAATAAAAGTGCGATAAAATAAACTTGCGATAATTAAAAAGTACGATAATTAAAAGTGCGATTAAATAACAATAAATAAAAGTGCGATAATTAGAAGTGCAATTAAATATAAAATAAAGGAAATTAAATATGAAATAAAAGAATTATGCTTATTTAAACTTCCGTAATCATGATGTTTGACGTGTTGATTTTAGTTTTATGCCCATGGGTTAATTGTCCTTTGTCCTGGATTATTTAATATGTCCGTCTGGTTTTTGTCCATAACAGTCCATCAGTCATAAATATAAAGTGCGAGTGTCCTCATCAAATTATTCTTATACCCGAAGTTAAATATTCCAACTAATTGGGGATTCGAATTATAACAAGGTTTTAATACTTTGTTTAATGAATACACCAGGTTATTGACTGCGTGTAAACCAAGGTTTTACTACTTTGTTAACAATTACACCAATTACCCTTGAATGTAATTTCACCCCTGTTTTAATTATTCTAGTGGCTATTAATCCATTCCCGTGTCCGGTTAAATGAACGATTATTCGTACATATAAATACCCCGCCCATCGTGTCCGATTGAGTGTATGTGGTAATTTATAGGGACGCCCAATTGTAAATCTTTATATTAACATTAACAAACTATCATTTAGTTAAACAAATATAAAGCCCATTAATAGCCCATAGTCTAATTTCCACAAGTGTCGTTCTTTTGTCCAAACCCCAATTATGGTACAAAGCCCAATTACCCAATTTTAGTAATTAGCCCAACATCATGATTACTTCGTTTTAAATAAGCATAATAATAACTTAGCTACGAGACATTAATATAAAAAGGTTGAACATAACTTACAATGATTAAAAATAGCGTAGCGTTACACGGACAGAATTTCGACTTACACCCTTACAATATTCGCTAACATACCCTTATTATTAGAATTAAAATTAAAATTAAAATATAAATTATATATATATATATATATATATATATATATATATATATATATATATATATATATATATATATATATATATATATATATATATATATATATATATATATATATATATATAATTTTACGTATGATAAGAGAAGAAAAAGATATGGTTTTTGATCAGAATTCGGTTGGCTTTATAGGCAGTTTTCAAATTTGGGGCTCCGCGACTCGCGGTGAATTTTGCCTTCAAACTCCGCGAGTCGCGGAGGATGAATTTACAGCTCACACCCTTGGAGTCTTTCTCTGCCGACGGTTTTTAATATATATATAATATATATATAATTAATATAATTAATTATATATTATATTATATTTATATACATAGTTAACTTGTAATTTTTAGTCCGTTGCGTCGAGCGTTAAGAGTTGACTCTGGTCCCGGTTCCGGATTTTCGAACGTCCTTGGTACAATTTTATATTTTGTATTTTGCGTTTTGAATCTTGTACTCTTGTAATTTCGAGACGTTTCTTATCAATAATTGGAACCTCTTTGATTGTCTTTTGTACTTTTGAGCTTTTTGGTCGTTTGCGTCTTCAATTCGTCGAATCTGTCTTTTGTCTTCACCTTTTATTATTTAAACGAATATCACTTGTAAATAGAACAATTGCAACTAAAAGCTTGTCTTTCTTGAGGAATAATGCTATGAAATATATGTTCGTTTTTAGCATTATCAAATATTCCCACACTTGAGCGTTGCTTGTCCTCAAGCAATATTGTCTTGAAATACTAGAATCACTTCTTTATTTTTCACACTTTGTACATCAGTGATTTCTATACGGCGGTATAAACAATGGTATTAACGATATGGTTTACAGTCCCACATGACTATAAAAATTTAGATCCATTAAGGAAATTGGATCTTTATGAAAACATTTGATCTTTTGAAAATTAAATCTAGTTTTTACCCTAGATAAGTTTTCCGGAATAACCCTTTACCGGTGTTTGCAAAATATTTTTGTGGGTTTGGTGGGTTTCAGATTTGAAAATTTTAGCTCAAAACTTGCGGTTTTGTGTCACCCACTTGCTAACCTTGTATTTTGGAAAGCAACACGTCCAGTTTACTTGTTCCGTATATTACCTTTCGGCAAACTACCGTCCGGTTGTAAAGGAAAGCGTTGAACAAGCAACTGTTAAGGCAATGTCCCGTGACATGCTTTTGATTATGGTCTATAACGTGTCGGACGCAATTACTATCCTTGGTAGGAGCAATAGTAAAGCTCACCCTTATAATTTTTCAGTATGGCACAAGGTCCTGTCTTTGACCATGCTATGCAACCACCGTTCTTACGGTTGACACCCGATTTAGTTCAGGTGACCTAATGAATTCCAGGTGAATTCCTAGGATTTTACGTTCAATGGTAATGAACGCATTGAAAATAGGGTTTTCAGAAAACAAATCGGTTTATAATTTTGATCAAAATATTTTCTCGTTCAAGCTCGAGTTTAGATATCATTGAATTCCATGAGTTTGAATTCTCAATCTTTAAGGTCAATCTCTAGGATTGAGTAATATCAGTCTTAAAAGCTGATTTTTAATCTTTAAGGAGATTATCCTTTCTGGGGATCTGATTCATTAGTCTTATCAAGCTAATTTGCACGGTGCCCCCCATTGTACGAGATAAATCCTTCTCATGGTTAGGATAAATCTGACCACTTGGCGACCCTGTTTAATGCTGAGGTCCGTGGATTTCCTGCTGATTTTAGTGATGACTTTTCTAGATTTTTCGTCAACCTACAGCTGGTCTGAACGACAACTTCATGACCTAAATCAAGAAGCGCGTTTCTTTTTCGGAAGACTTTACTTCCTTAATGATGGAATTGATTCATCGTGTAGATCCATCTCTTATTTTCTTTCATCGGGTAAAACAGTTTAGTTTAGTCCAAAGCAAAAGTATTTTCAGTTATTTGTTATAGATATATGTGACATATGTTTAAGATAACTTGGTAAATTTTCCCACACTTGGCTTTTATTTTCCTTTTTATCGTCCTCTATTCCATTTTAAATGAATTTTAACATTTTAGTTTGTTTCTCAATTTATGTCCTTTCCGAGGTAACAATAATTTCGGTGTTAAAACCTAGTTTTATCGTTCATAAATATGTATAAACATAATTTGAATTCATTTAATTGAAAATTTTGAAAAATTTTACTAGAATTGGGTAGTCAGTATATAAGACTAGGGCTGTTCTTTTTTATCAGAGAGCACTAGATTCTAATACAACTACTGCTTTACTAGTATTTTTTAATGGTAACCAAGTGTTTAAGATAAAAATTTTAAAATCCGAAAGAATTTAACCCCTTCCCACACTTAAGATCTTGCAATGCCCTCATTTGCAAGAAATCAGTAACAATTTAAATTATTGAGGGTGATTAGTGTGAAAATGATTAAATTTTACCAAAGTTTCCAAATATATTGGTGTTTGTTTGCTGAATGATAAATGGTGCACATCATTTGTTCATTCCGTCTTGTTGTTATTTCACATATATTTTGCATCTTGTCGTCAAAATTAGTTGCTTTTGCTGAACTTAATGCCAGTCTTTGAAAATGCGTTGTTTTACCCTGTTGTGTACATAAGATAAACTGCAAACATATATACATATTTTTGAAGTTTGGTATATTACCCCACATTCAAAAAATTATTAAAATCTAAGAATAAAAGTTAGATAATTATAAAAATGATTACAATATTAACAAAAGTATTAAACGTATCAATAATTACAAATTACAAAATAATAAAAAAAATAATAAGTAAACTAAGGATGATATTGGTACCAATAGGGGTTCCAGGCATAACCATAAGTGCTATAGAATGCTTCGGCAGGGTCATACGTAGGATATGGTGGCTGCATCTCTATAGACCAAGGAGGGAAGATGGGTTTCGGTGTAGGAATATAGTTTCTACCTATATGTTGGCAATGAGCTATGATCTGGTTCTGATGAACTTGCCAATCTTCAAATGCTCTCTGTCTAGCATTTTCGTATTCCTGAGAAGCTATAAACCTATGCATTTCTTGCATCTCATTCCCCCCTCCTACATTACCTTGTTGTTGGTTTCTCTCCACCTGTGGATGTCTACCATGGTATCGTACTGCGGCGTTATTTCGCCTCTTCAAAACTTTCGCACCATGGTATACATTTAAACCTATAGTATCGCGGGGTTCTGGTTCTTCTACTAATAATCCCCCCCCGACTTATATCCACACCGAGATATTCACCAATCAAAGTAATAAAAATACCACCTCCTATTATGCTATGTGGTCGCATCCCCCGAACCATAGCTGATAAATAATAACCCACACAATATGGTATACTTACAGCGCTTTGTGGGTCTCGAATACACATATGGTAAAACAAATCCTGTTCATTTACTTTTTCTTTGTTCTTACCCCTTTGTGTAATCGAATTAGCTAAAAACCTATGTATCACTCTTAATTCGGCTCTATCTATATCCAAATAAGAGTAATTTCCCCCTTTGAAACGGTGATGGCTTGTCATTTGACTCCACACACCGTGTGTATCAAAATTTTCATCTATCTTTCTACCGTTTAGTATCAATCCTCTACAATCGGCAGACGCTAACTCCTCAGGCGTATATATACGTAAAGCCTGAGCCATGTCCAGTAAAGACATGTGGCGCATCGAACCGCCTAACAAAAATCTAATAAAAGAACGATCGGTTAAACTAGCTACCCGATCATTCAACTCTATACTACATAACAATTCTTCACACCATACTTTATATACAGGTCTACGTATGGAGAATAAATATATCCAGTCATTAAAAGAAGAATTACCATACCTCTGTACAAGTAATTCCCTAATTGGCCCGGCCAATTCTACAGCTTCTAAGGGTCCCCATTCTATGACCCTCGGTACCTCAACAACCTTAGAATGAAGAGTATGCAAACCCATTTGATATTTTGGATAATCTATCCAAAGTCTGTCAAATCTCAGGTTCGGGTGCAACTCTTCCAAATGCATATCGGAAAAGGTCATGACTGGATGAGGTACATCCTGCTTGTAGTAGTTATCCACCTCCTGTTGTTCCAAATTCTTAGCAGGAGCATTGCGGGCTTGGGATGAAGATTCACCCCTTTCATTCTGCAAAACACATCAAACACAATTTTTGTGCATCCAAATATGCATTAGTGTCAGCAAAATCATCAATCAAAATAATTACAATGACATTATCAATTTATATCAAACTTAAGCTTATTTTCACATTTTTATCAAATCTACACTTTTTCAAATAAGCATATACGAAAATTTTCTCCAAGTTCATAAGCATTCAACTCAAATAACATGTCAAAATAATCATTACTAACAATCAAACAAGTCTCAAATGGCATTATCTTTCAAAAATCAAGTTCATGAATTTTAGACTTGAAAAAGTCCACTTTAATTCTCAAAATCATGTTTAGGCTCAAAGTTTGGATCATTTAACTACCTAGACATGTTACACTACTTATTTTAGCAACAATTCATGACAAAAATCGGTCATAACCTGTTTATATCAAAAAGCCTCAAATTTGCTCAAGAACACAAACCCTAGATTATTCAAAATTTGAAGTTTAAGGCTTCTAATCATGTTAAACAGCATCAATCTAGGTTATACAAGCATAATACATAAACAATTTAAGTCTAATTACACTAAAAAGCATCAAAATCAAATTGGGGAAAAATTTGCTCAAGAACATTAAATTTCGGATTAAATGGTGTTTAGGTGTAGAAATTTACCGTTTTTCTTGAGTAATTCTTAGATAGCATCCTTCTCAACATGATTTTAGCAAAAAATTTGGTGATTAACGGTTAAAAATTGGGATTTTTGGGGGTGTTTTTCGGGTTTTTTCGGAGTATTTCGAGCTGTATTTTTGGGTTGAGGAGTATGAAACTGATCAGTTTGCAGCTCTTATATTTTTTTTTCTGTAATCCGGCTCCTCCGCGAGTCGCGGGGATTAACCCTCCAAACTCCGCGACTCGCGGAGTTTGGTATATATATATATTTTTTTTTTATAATCATTAACTTATTAAATACAATTAAGAAATTAATTTTAAAATTTTGTTTCCCTTGTTATTTAGGACAAGGTCGTTTCGGATCGATGTCCTAGTCCGTCCTTCGACAAAATTTTAAAATTTGTCTTTTTGTAGCGATTGTTTTAAAAGCTAAGATTTTTGGGTTTTTTCAATGTTTTTGGCATACTTTAATTCAATAAGATTAAAAATAATGATAATAAAAGTTCTCGTCCCTCCCTCGGGTAAAGCAATTTCGGTTCAAAGACCTAGTCTTCAACTTACGACGAATTTTAAAAATCATATTTTTAACTTAATGAGATAAAGTAAATTTTTGTTTTTAAATTCACACAACTTAAATATAAAATTCAAAATTAATATTAAAAATTCACACCAAACTTAAAATTTGAAATGCATAAAATTAAAAATTTATATTTTAAAAATTAAAAGTTCACACCAACTTAATTTAAAAATTTATAAATTCATATCAAACTTATATTAATTTTTCAAATATTTACAATTTTAAATATATTGTTTTTACAAAGTTTACAATATTAATTTAAGATTTAAATATTAATTTTAAAAACATGGTAAAAATAAATTTTAAAAATCTTTTTGTCTTTTTATCCCACTTTAATCAATCAAATATTATCAAAAATATGCGCCCCTCTTTTCGGTAAAGTAATTTCGGTTCCAAGACCTAATTTAACTCATGACGAATTTTTGAAATATTTTGTGTTGATTGATTAAAGATATTTATACCTTAAGAATAAACGTTAAATTTCGCAGTGATGTAATAAATTTTTGAATGATATCAATAATTTCGGTCGCCAAACCTAATTTTATTCAATACCAATTTAATACTTTTTAGCGAACAAATTAGCGTTTATTATCAAAAGGTTAAAAATAAAAATAAAAATAAAAACTGTACAGACATACCTGTGGAATAGATTTCTTAGTTATATGATCTATCCCATTCATAAGATAGTCGGTTTAATTGGTTTTCCATGGCTACATAGGCGTAACCTCGAGCATTCAGTGTCTTTTCTTCTAAACATATGAACGGTCCGTCTCTGCATAAAGTAACAAATTCGGTATTTGAATAGGTTTGATTATTTGAACATTTACCTCCATGTGACCATTTTCCACATTTGTGACATCGTTCTAGGTGTCGTGCTCTTCTTTTCGCTGCGGATTTTGATTTTCCTTTACCAAATTGTAACTTATTATCTTCGCATCTGGATTCTTTTCTAACTCCGTCCATTCTTTCTCTGATTACTGATACTATTTCACTCGGTAGTATGTCATTATTACGTTTAGTGATCAAAGCGTGTAGCATTAGACCATGGTTTAGTTCACAGGCAGTCTTCATTTTGTAAAAACCTAAAAGAAATAAAAATTCAGAATGGGGGGAGAAGACTAGTTCTTTAGGGTCTGCTAGGGAAAGACCATTCGGGTTCCATTTTCGAGAACTACACGAAAACAGACAATCTAACTCTAACAGAAATACATATTATCCTTTAAAGACTTGATTCTCCCCACACTTAGTTAGCTGTGGTGTCGAAATTGTGATTAACTTCGTTGTCGACCTCCATCGGACCATGTATGTAATGTTTAACTCTGTGACCATTAACTTTAAATTCAATCCCATTTGAATTTATTAATTCTATCGTTCCGTACGGGAAAACTCTTTTGACTATGAATGGTCCAGACCATCTTGATTTCAATTTTCCAGGAAATAGCTTGAATCGTGAATTGAAAAGAAGAACTCTGTCTCCTTCTTTAAATTCTTTTGAACTTCTGATTCTTTTATCATGCCATTTCTTCGTTCTTTCTTTATAGATTAACGAATTTTCGTATGCTTCATGTCTTAATTCTTCTAATTCATTTAGTTGACTTAATCGTAGACGTCCGGCTTCATGTAAATCAAGATTACATGTCTTCAAAGCCCAAAATGCTTTGTGTTCAATTTCTACTGGAAGATGACATGCTTTTCCATAAACAAGTCTAAAAGGTGTGGTTCCAATTGGAGTTTTGTAGGCTGTTCTAAAAGCCCAGAGTGCATCCTCCAATTTAATGGACCATTCCTTCGGATTTGATCCTACGGTTTTCTCTAGAATACGTTTTAAAGCTCGGTTGGTATTTTCAACTTGTCCACTTGTTTGTGGATGATATGCGGTGGAGATTTTATGAGTTACTCCATATCTTTTAAGAACTTTCTCAAGTTGATTATTACAGAAATGAGTACCCCGATCACTTATTAAAGCTTTCGGTGTTCCAAACCTTGCAAAAAGACGTTTTAAAAAGTTGACTACAACTCGTGCATCGTTAGTTGGGAGAGCTTGTGCTTCCGCCCATTTAGATACATAATCAATGGCTACGAGTATATATAGATTATTATGAGATTTTGGAAATGGACCCATAAAGTCAATACCCCAAATGTCAAATACTTCACATACTTGGATGACATTTTGTGGCATTTTATCACGTTGACTTATTTTTCCGGCCCTTTGACATGCATCACAGGATTTGCAAAGAAGGTGTGCGTCTTTGTAAATTGTAGGCCAATAGAATCCAGCTTCATAAACTTTTCTTGCTGTTAGTTGAGGCCCATAATGCCCTCCTGTTGGTCCTGTGTGACAATGGTTTAAAATTTTACTAGCTTCATCTCCAAATACACATCGGCGTATTATTCCATCGGGACAACTTTTAAACAGATGTGGATCTTCCCAGAAATAGTGTTTTATATCACTGAAGAATTTCTTTCGTCTTTGGTACGATAATCCTTTTTCAAGGAATCCACAAACTAAGTAGTTTGCATAGTCTGCAAACCATGGGATTTCTTTATAATCTATCTTCAATAGATATTCATCAGGAAAGTTGTCTTGTATGGCTGATTCATTCAGAACTTCTAATTCGGGATTTTCAAGACGAGAAAGATGATCAGCGGCGAGATTTTCTGCTCCTCTTTTATCTCGGATTTCAATATCAAACTCTTGTAAGAGTAAGATCCAACGGATTAATCTTGGTTTAGCATCTTGTTTCGAAAATAGGTATCTAAGAGCAGAATGGTCGGTATAGACCACCGTTTTTGCTAGAACGAGATATGATCGAAATTTGTCAAAAGCAAAGACAATAGCAAGGAGTTCTTTTTCAGTAGTTATATAGTTTGTTTGTGCTCCTTGTAATGTCTTACTAGCATAATATATAGGTTGAAATCGTTTTTCAATCCTTTGTCCTAAAACGGCTCCCATTGCAAAATCACTTGCATCGCACATTAGTTCAAATGGTAGATTCCAATTTGGTGTTATCATGATCGGCGCATTAGTGAGTTTTTCTTTAAGAATATTAAAAGATTTGATACATTCATCTGAAAAGATGAATGGCACATCCTTTTCTAGGAGTTTATTCATAGGAGTGGCAATTTTAGGAAAATCTTTTATGAAACGTCGGTAAAAACCGGCATGCCCTAGAAAACTCCTAACTCCTCTAACATTGGTGGGATGTGGAAGTTTAGCAATTACATCTACTTTAGCTCTATCCACTTCAATTCCTTCTTTTGAAATTTTATGTCCAAGAACGATGCCTTCTTTAACCATGAAATGGCATTTCTCCCAATTAAGTACTAGATTTGATTTTTCGCATCTAATTAGCATTCGTTCCAGATTAACTAGACATGATTTAAATGTATCACCGAAGACTGAAAAGTCATCCATGAATACTTCCATGCATTCTTCTATCATGTCGTGAAAAATCGCCATCATACACCTTTGAAAGGTTGCAGGGGCGTTGCAAAGTCCAAATGGCATGCGTTTGTAAGCAAAAGTACCATAAGGGCACGTGAATGTGATTTTCTCTTGGTCTTCGGGTGCTATTGGAATTTGAAAATATCCGGAAAATCCATCTAGAAAACAATAGTAACTATTTCCGGCTAATCTTTCCAACATTTGATCTATAAAAGGTAAGGGAAAGTGATCTTTTCTGGTGGTGTCATTTAATTTTCTATAATCAATACATACACGCCATCCTGTTACAGTCCTAGTAGGAATAAGCTCATTTTTCTCATTTGTAATGACAGTCATGCCACCCTTCTTAGGCACGCATTGAACTGGGCTTACCCATGGGCTATCAGAAATTGGATATATCAAACCTGCATCTAGCAGTTTAATAATCTCTTTCTTAACTACATCTTGCATATTAGGATTTAGTCTTCGTTGGCGTTGCACATACGTTTTATGACCTTCTTCCATAAGGATTTTATGTGTGCAATACGAAGGACTTATTCCTTTAATATCATGAATCTTCCATGCAATGGCTGGTTTATGAGCTTTCAACACAGAAATGAGTTGTGATTTCTCATTTTCAGTAAGAGAAGACGATATTATTACAGGTAATTCAGATTCACCATGTAAATAAGCGTATTCCAAATGGTTTGGAAGTGGCTTTAACTCTAATTTCGGAGGTTCTTCTATCGATGATTTATATCGATATCTGTCTTCTTCTTTTAGCATTTGAATTTCTTCTGTTGTTGGTTCATATCCATTAGCTATTAGTGTAGCTAACATTTCAGCTTCATCAATTGGTTCATTACCTTCTCCTAAAGAACATTCTCCTGTTCCTTGTAATTCTGGAAATTCTTCTAATAATTCTGCATGTGCATCTATAGTTTGAATATAATAACATGTATCATCTGCAGATTGTGGTTGTTGCATTGCTCTATCAACTGAAAAGGTAACACTCTCATCCTCTATACTTAGGGTCAGTTTCTTATTGAACACGTCTATTATTGCTTTAGCCGTGTTTAAAAATGGTCTTCCTAATATGAGAGGTACTCGAGAATCTTCTTCCATATCCAGAATAACAAAATCTACTGGAAATACTAAATTACCAACTTTAACTAGCATGTTCTCCATTATCCCTCTAGGATATTTTATTGATCTATCAGCTAGTTGTATGCTTATTCTTGTTGGTTTCAATTCTCCAAGGTCTAGTTTAGTGTATAGTGAATACGGCATTAGATTTATACTAGCACCTAAGTCTGCCAATGCTTCTATTGAACTAAGACTACCCAGAAAACATGGAATTGTGAAACTTCCTGGATCAGATAGTTTTTCTGGTATCTTATTCAACAGCACTACTGAACAATTAGCATTCATAGTAACAGCCGAGAGTTCTTCCATTTTCTTTCTATTTGAGATTAGATCTTTCAGAAATTTAGCATATCTTGGCATTCCTGAAATCACATCAATGAAAGGAAGATTTACATTTATCTGTTTAAACATATCCAAGAATTTGGATTGCTCGGCTTCAAGTTTTTCTTTCTTCATTTTACTCGGGTAAGGAAGTGGTGGTTGATATGGTTTAACATAAGGTTTATCCTTAACTGTGTTATCTTCATTAACCTTTTCAACTACCGGTTATTTTTCCTTATCTTGATCAGGTTGTGGTTCTTGTGGAGTAGGAATGGTTTCATCAGAAGTTACAGGTATTTCAGGTGATTTAAGTGTTGTACCACTTCTTGTGGTAATAGCTTTAGCTGTTTCATTCCGGGGGTTAGCATTTGTATCACTAGGTAGACTTCCCGATTTTCTTTCACCTATTAACCTTGCTAGGTTACTTACTTCTTGTTCCAGATTTTGAATAGAAGCTTGTTGATTTCTAAATGCTTGAGCATTTTGTTCATTAGTTTGTTTTTGAGATGTGAAAAACTGCGTTTGAGTTTCAACTAGCTTCGTCATCATATCTTCTAAATTCGGCTTTTTATCATCGGTTTGTTGTGGTGGTTTGTTTTGAAAATTCGGTCTTTGCTGATTATAATTATTATTGGATACTTGTTGATTGCTAGGACCTTGTTGGTTGTTGTATGGAATATTTCGGTTATAATTCTGGTTTTGATTGTAAATCGGTCTTGGCGGTTGATAATTATTCTGATAATTATTTCCAGGCCTTTGGTTTATGTATGAAATATTCTCTCTTTGTTCCATTGTTAATTCAATACTGAGACAATCTTTTGTCAAATGTGGTCCTCCACACTGCTCACAACTAATTCGTATTGAGTGAATATCCTTAGTCATCTTTTCCATTCGTCTCTCCACAGCATCTATCTTTGCGGAAATGGAATCTAAGTCATGGCTAGAATCGGCTCTAGCTGCTTTAGATGATCTAATGATATCTTTTTCTTGGTGCCACTCATGCGAGTGGGAAGCAGTGTTATCAATAATTTTGTAAGCATCAGTTTCGGTTTTCTTCATAATAGAACCACCAGCTGCTATATCTATGTCTTTTCTTGTAGTGATGTCGCATCCTTGGTAGAATATTTGTACTATTTGACAGGTGTCTAAACCATGTTGCGGACATCCTCTTAATAACTTTCCATATCTTGTCCACGCCTCATATAGAGTTTCATTTGGCTTCTGTGTGAACGTAACAATTTATGCTTGAAGTCTTACGGCTTTAGATGCAGGAAAGAATTGTTTAAGAAATTTGTCAATTAAAACGTCCCATGTATCAATCGCCCCTTCAGGTAACGATTCCAACCAATCTTTGGCTTCTCCCTTTAAAGTCCAGGGAAATAACATGAGATATATCTGTTCATCCTCCACTTCTCGGATTTTAAATAGCGTGCAGATCCTATTAAAGGTACGTAGATGTTCATTTGGATCTTCCTTCGGTGCACCACTAAATTGGCATTGATTAGTCACCATGTGTAGAATTTGTCCTTTGATTTCATAATCTGGCGCATTAATGTCTGGATGAGTAATTGCGTGACCTTGGCCAGTGCGTTTAGCTCTCATTCGGTCTTCCATACTTAAAGGTTCCAGATTCTCCATAATTGAATTTGTTGAATCGGTATCACTAGATGATTCTGATTTAATGGTTCGTTCCTCAACAATCTCTGTTTGAACGATTGGTGGTTCCGGAGGAAAGTTTAGTGGTTCAGGATCTACGAACCGTTCCTGAATATTTTTCGGATTCTCAATTGTGAGGTCGGGTTCAAAAAATGGATTATCGGAAATTTGAACTGAAGTACTTGGTCGACTGGATGATGATTCTAAAGAAAAATCAACGGCGGTTATATTTGCTAAGTGTCTTGATCTAGTTACAGGTGGTGAACGTACAAAAGGTGATGAACGTCTTGCTCGGTGCATTCACTGAATATCCTATTAGTTTTTAAAAGGAAAGAAAAATTATAATAAGTTATCCAATCAATAGACTTTTCTGATTTTGCCCACGTTTCGAATAGCCAAAAGATGCAGCAGAGGGGCAGGATTCGTTTGGTCTCAATATAATTGAGGACTGTTTGGCTCCAATAACCCGGTCCACGTACAAATCCAACTATTACTACGAACCAGAAAATTTTGATGTCTATCAATTTAACCACTTAAAATAAATTTTCGTAATTTTAAGAAATTTAGATAAGAAGTAGAAAAAAATTCTAAGTCCTAAAAACTAGAATGGCGAGAAATAAGAAAGAAAAAGAGAGTTCGTCGCAAAAGGTCGAAAAAGAAAAAATGGTTGAAAAATAAAAGGTGACGGAAAAATAAAAGAAACTTATAAAAACTTAAAAATACTTGACTAACCTAACCTTATTACTACAACTAACTTAAAATTATAATCGCAAATTGAAATTACTAATTGGAATGATAATTGATACATAGTAAAAGGTCTAAAAATATTAAAGCTTACAAGGAAAAACTAAATCCCAAATGGAAATAATTTAAAAAGAAACTAAAACTTAAAAAGGCGTCGCAAAATTCTAAAGCACCTAAATCTTAGTCTAAAGAAAAAACACTTAAGGAATTCTACGGCAAAGCCTAAAAATATAGGAGTAAAAATGACTATGGCAAAAACTAAGTTTAAAATTAAATATGAGCTAAAAAATACAAATATTACGCTACAATGATTAAAAAGGGACAAAATATAAAAATATATAAAAAGTTGTAAAAAGTACAATTTTTATAAAAATATTATTTTTATATTATTTATTTAATAAAACTACTAATTTTACAATTTAATTAAAACTAATTAATACTAAATACATAAATTAAATAAAAAGTAAAAGTAAAAATAAAACTAATAATAATAATAATAATAATAATTAGGGTTAAATAATAATTATAATTAATAATAAACCGTAATTAATGCTGGTTTAGGGTTTTTTGTCGCCTGTCAGAGAAGCTCCGCGACTTGCGGTATATAATGCTTCAAACCCCGCGAGTCGCAGGGTTCAAAAATTCAGATGACAGATTTAATCTTCGACGCATTTTTTCTTTATTTATTTATTTTTATTTTCTGTTTTCTATTTTTAAATAAATAAAAGATATTAAAATAAAACTTATATTTTTATAAACTAAAATAAAAATAAAGAAACTTATAAAACTTAAATATTTAACAAAATCTTAAAAATACTTATATTTTTGTTTTTTCTTTTTATATTTTCGAATATTTAAAACGTATTTTTACAAAAATGAATTTTTAATAGAAGTAAGCTAATTTTTTTTTTTATATTAGCGTTGCGCTTCCGGCGTTTAAGAGTGTCCCCGGCAGCGGCGCCAAAAATACTTGATGTTATGCGAGGTGTATATAAAATAGTTTATTAATTTTAGCAGAAAACACTATTAAATACGATACAATTTTACACAAGATATTTATTTATTTATAGAATGGATATACTTAAACCTTCCTACAACACTTATAGGCAGTGTACCTAATCGTACAGTAGTGTAGTTTTTAGTAAGTCCGGTTCGTTCCACAGGGAAATCTTTAAACAAAGCTCAACGCTATATTAGTTTACTTTTATAAAAATACAAATATATATATAAGTAATATTATTATTATAAAGGGGGGTTTTTACCGTTTAATGACCGGTTTGTCGATTTTAAAACTTTAGTCGAAGTTAAAACCTAATGTAAAATATTAAATAAATAAAAGACTTAATTTAAAGCGTAAAGTAAATAACGATAATGAAATTGTGAATAATAAAAGTGCGATAAAATAAACTTGCGATAATTAAAAAGTACGATAATTAAAAGTGCGATTAAATAACAATAAATAAAAGTGCGATAATTAGAAGTGCAATTAAATATAAAATAAAGGAAATTAAATATGAAATAAAAGAATTATGCTTATTTAAACTTCCGTAATCATGATGTTTGACGTGTTGATTTTAGTTTTATGCCCATGGGTTAATTGTCCTTTGTCCTGGATTATTTAATATGTCCGTCTGGTTTTTGTCCATAACAGTCCATCAGTCATAAATATAAAGTGCGAGTGTCCTCATCAAATTATTCTTATACCCGAAGTTAAATATTCCAACTAATTGGGGATTCGAATTGTAACAAGGTTTTAATACTTTGTTTAATGAATACACCAGGTTATCGACTGCGTGTAAACCAAGGTTTTACTACTTTGTTAACAATTACACCAATTACCCTTGAATGTAATTTCACCCCTGTTTTAATTATTCTAGTGGCTATTAATCCATTCCCGTGTCCGGTTAAATGAACGATTATTCGTACATATAAATACCCCGCCCATCGTGTCCGATTGAGTGTATGTGGTAATTTATAGGGACGCCCAATTGTAAATCTTTATATTAACATTAACAAACTATCATTTAGTTAAACAAATATAAAGCCCATTAATAGCCCATAGTCTAATTTCCACAAGTGTCGTTCTTTTGTCCAAACCCCAATTATGGTACAAAGCCCAATTACCCAATTTTAGTAATTAGCCCAACATCATTATTACTTCGTTTTAAATAAGCATAATAATAACTTAGCTACGAGACATTAATATAAAAAGGTTGAACATAACTTACAATGATTAAAAATAGCGTAGCGTTACACGGACAGAATTTCGACTTACACCCTTACAATATTCGCTAACATACCCTTATTATTAGAATTAAAATTAAAATTAAAATATAAATTATATATATATATATATATATATAAATTTTACGTATGATAAGAGAAGAAAAAGATATGGTTTTTGATCAGAATTCGGTTGGCTTTATAGGCAGTTTTCAAATTTGGGGCTCCGCGACTCGCGGTGAATTTTGCCTTCAAACTCCGCGAGTCGCGGAGGATGAATTTACAGCTCACACCCTTGGAGTCTTTCTCTGCCGACGGTTTTTAATATATATATAATATATATATAATTAATATAATTAATTATATATTATATTATATTTATATACATAGTTAACTTGTAATTTTTAGTCCGTTGCGTCGAGCGTTAAGAGTTGACTTACGGTCCCGGTTCCGGATTTTCGAACGTCCTTGCGTACAATTTTATATTTTGTATTTTGCGTTTTGAATCTTGTACTCTTGTAATTTCGAGACGTTTCTTATCAATAATTGGAACCTCTTTGATTGTCTTTTGTACTTTTGAGCTTTTTGGTCGTTTGCGTCTTCAATTCGCCGAATCTGTCTTTTGTCTTCACCTTTTATTATTTAAACGAATATCACTTGTAAATAGAACAATTGCAACTAAAAGCTTGTCTTTCTTGAGGAATAATGCTATGAAATATATGTTCGTTTTTAGCATTATCAATGGTTCCCACATGTGTTAGGTGACTCACATGGGCTGCTAAGAGCTGATCATTGGAGTGTATATACCAATAGTACATACATCTAAAAGCTGTGTATTGTACGAGTACGAATACGGGTGCATACGAGTAGAATTGTTGATGAAACTGAACGAGGATGTAATTGTAAGAATTTTTGTTAAGTAGAAGTATTTTGATAAGTGTCTTGAAGTATTTCAAAAATGTATGAATACATATTAAAACACTACATGTATATACATTTTAATTGAGTCGTTAAGTCATCGTTAGTCGTTACATGTAAGTGTTGTTTTGAAACCTTTAGGTTAACGATCTTGTTAAATGTTGTTAACCCAATGTTTATAATATCAAATGAGATTTTAAATTATTATATTATCATGATATTATGATGTACGAATATCTCTTAATATGATATATATACATTAAATGTCGTTACAACGATAATCGTTACATATATGTCTCGTTTCAAAATCATTAAGTTAGCAGTCTTGTTTTTACATATGTAGTTCATTATTAATATACTTAATGATATGTTTACTTATCATAATATCATGTTAACTATATATATAACCATATATATGTCATCATATAGTTTTTACAAGTTTTAACGTTCGTGAATCACCGGTCAACTTGGGTGGTCAATTGTCTATATGAAACCTATTTCAATTAATCAAGTCTTAACAAGTTTGATTGCTTAATATGTTGGAAACACTTAATCATATAAATAAAAATTTCATTTAATATATATATAAACATGGAAAAGTTCGGGTCACTACAGTACCTACCAGTTAAATAAATTTCTCCCCGAAATTTTAAGCAGTTGGAGGTGTTGACGTATCTTCTGGAAATAAATGCGGGTATTTCTTCTTCATCTGATCTTCTCATTCCTAGGTGAACTCGGGTCCTCTACGAGAATTCCATCGAACCTTAACAATTGGTATCTTGTTTTGCTTAAGTCTTTTAACCTCACGATCCATTATTTTGACGGGTTCTTCGATGAATTGAAGTTTTTCGTTGATTTGGATTTCATCTAACGGAATAGTGAGATCTTCTTTAGCAAAACATTTCTTCAAATTCGAGACGTGGAAAGTGTTATGTACAGCCACGAGTTATTGAGGTAACTCAAGTCGATAAGCTACTGGTCCGACACGATCAATAATCTTGAATGGTTCGATATACCTTGGATTTAATTTCCCTCGTTTACCAAATCGAACAACACCTTTCCAAGGTGCAACTTTAAGCATGACCATCTCTCCAATTTCAAATTCTATATCTTTTCTTTTAATGTCAGCGTAGTTCTTTTGTCGACTTTGGGCGGTTTTCAACCGTTGTTGAATTTGGATGATCTTCTCGGTAGTTTCTTGTATTATCTCCGGACCCGTAATCTGTCTATCCCCCACTTCACTCCAACAAATTGGAGACCTGCACTTTCTACCATAAAGTGCTTCAAACGGCGCCTTCTCAATGCTTGAATGGTAGCTGTTGTTGTAGGAAAATTATGCTAACGGTAGATGTCGATCCCAATTGTTTCAGAAATCAATAACACATGCTCGTAGCATGTCTTCAAGCGTTTGTATCGTCCTTTCGCTCTGCCCATCAGTTTGTGGATGATAGGCAGTACTCATGTCTAGACGAGTTCCTAATGCTTGCTGTAATGTCTGCCAGAATCTTGAAATAAATCTGCCATCCCTATCAGAGATAATAGAGATTGGTATTCCATGTCTGGAGACGACTTCCTTCAAATACAGTCGTGCTAACTTCTCCATCTTCTCATCTTCTCTTATTGGCAGGAAGTGTGCTGATTTGGTGAGACAATCAACTATTACCCAAATAGTATCAAAACCAGTTGCAGTCCTTGGAAATTTAGTGATGAAATCTATGGTAATGTTTTCCCATTTCCATTCCGGGATTTCGGGTTGTTGAAGTAGACCTGATGGTTTCTGATGCTCAGCTTTGACCTTAGAACACGTCAAACATTCTCCTACGTATTTAGCAACATCGACTTTTGTAACGACCCGGATTTTTCCGATCGTTTTATACTTATGAGATTAATATTTACATAAAATAAACCTTACCAACATGATAAGCAATCCAAACTGTTGAGACTTATGTTTTTTAAAAGAGTTTCACACAACGTTTGACCCGATAATTATACGATTATGTATATGTACATATCTATACATATTTAACATGATTTAAGGATGGTTTAACATTTCGTTGTGAACTAACAACAATGAGTTATAAGTATACTTTGAGACCACTAACTTAAGTTTTCAAAACGATAACTATATGTAACATTCTTTGACATATATACTTACAATATATAATGTGTTGGTGATCTATGTCACCAATATGATTTAAGTGTAATGGGATTAATTTGTAACCAAAATAATCTTGATAAATATCGAACAAGATTGGGGAAGTGTGGAGTGCACACTTGTTTGAACTTATCTTGATTATGACGGGGGTTTGGGGGTAGCGCCCCCGATAAGCGGGGTCCAAGGGGTGGCAACCCCTGGCGGGGTCCAAGGGGCAGAGCCCCTGGCTGGGGTCGAGCTACCAGGTCAGCTTGGAAATTTTTTTTTGGGCTAACATTGCTTTATTAAAAATGTCTTAAAATTTTATTTTGGCCCGGTTTGACCCAAAAATAAAAGCCCAGTTTTGAGCCTCTTTTACAGTTATAAACCCGTCTATATTTGAATTCTTGTTCCGATTCCTCAAAATTTCTACAAGTATATCTAGGGTATATGTAACCGTATCATACCCAGCTTCTATATGTATTTACTATTGGTATATACCAACAATAAACTTCAATGATCAGCCACTAGACATGATGTTACATGTGGGAACCAGCCATTTAACCTCATGTGTGACTTTTATGCAAGAAAACAAACTAAATCTCCTATATATCCATCTCATAATCATGCTATTTTGCACACACACACATACAATTTCATTTCCAATTTTCTTTCAAGTTAATTCACTCCCTAATCTCTCTTCATTTACCTACTCAAGAACGTATCAATATAGTCATCCGATTTCAAGGAGATTACTTCCAATCTTTCAATCCCACTCCACACTCTTTTGATTCCAAGATTTTTCTTACCTTTTCCAGTAGCTTTGTCCAAGTAACTTGAGGTAGTAACCTTATTCATAACCTTATTTGATTCATATTTATATAGCTATCTTATTTTGTGTTATAAAATTTTAACAACAAGAACATAGTTTGAGTGATTTCAAACTTGTTCGCAAACTAAATAGATCCTTCTAATTTGATTTTTAAAAACACTTCAAGACCTGTAATATATCATATTATGACAAAATCGGATTAATCATATCTTGGCTAATTAACATAATATTTAATATATATTTACTTATGATTTGATTTTATATATTTCAGGACCACCCGTAAATAACACGAGAAGATTAATCATAAGACCTCATGATTGTACGCAACACGTCATTTGACAACACGGTACTTTATGTACGCAACACGTCATTTGACAACATGGTACCATGGGTCAAGATTAATTCTGATCAATACGAATACGATGGGGTCTTTATTTATTTTATTTAAGCAACTAATTATGGACCACTAACATCGGACTGCTAACTACGGACTAAGAAAATATTAAAAATATATATATATATATATATATATATATATATATATATATATATATATATATATATATATATATATATATATATATATATATATGTAACGATTACTTGAAAAGAAAATATGTTGATATATTATATATATGGTTAGGTTCGTGATATCTATCGGAGACCAAGTCGAGTTAAATACCTTCAAGACAAAAGTGAGTATATAGTCTCACTTTTAAACTCTAAATATTTTGGGATGAGAATACATGCATTTTATGATTTACGTTATGGACACAAGTGATTAAAAATATATATTCTACGTTGAGTTGTACCACTGGCATACTTCCCTGTAACTTGGTAACTACTATTTACATGAGGTATTGTAAACGCGAATCCTGTTGATAGATCTATCGGGCCTGACAACCCCAACCGGACTGGACGACCAGTATTCAACGGTTGCACAGTACTTCGTTTCGGTGACTACACTTGGTACGGTGTAGTAAGATTTCATAATAAAGGGAATATGCGATGTTGATTAAATGTTAAGTATGGTTATCAAGTGCTCAACAACTTAGAATATTTTTATTAAAACGTTTATGTATGAAATCTTGTGGTCTATATTCATAACGCTGCCGACATTAAACCTATATCTCACCAACTTTATGTTGACATTTTAAGCATGTTTATTCTCAGGTGATAACTAAAAGCTTCCGCTGCAACATGTTGAATTTAAGCAAGATCTTGAGTATGCATATTTGTGTCAAAAATAAAACTGCATATCGGAGGATTTGTAATGTAAAATATGTTGGAGGTCGTATTGTTATTATCACATGTAAAGTTTGTAAGTCTAAGATTATCGCTAAACGATAATCATTATTAAGTTGTTTAAACCTTGTATTTGTAATAAAAGCTATGGTTTGTATTGTAAAAACGAATGCAGTTTTTGAAAAATGTCGCATATAGAGGTCAATACCTCGCGATGAAATCATATGTTATGGTATTTATCCTAATGGTTAAGGTCGGGTTATGACAACTTTCATACTCGGCCACCAAAAATGTTTCTTGAGATCCTTGTACATCTTCCCTGTTCCAGGATGTATTGAGTATCTGGTTTTATGAGCTTCTCTAAGTATCATTTCTCTCATATCTCCAAATTTTGGTACCCAAATCCTTTCAGCCCTATACCGGGTTCCGTCTTCCCGAATAATAAGATGCTTCTTCGATCCTTTGGGTATTTCATCCTTTAAATTTCTCTCTTTTAAAACTCCGTGTTGCGCCTCCTTTATTTGAGTAGTAAGGTTATTGTGAATCATTATATTCATAGATTTTACTCGAATGGGTTCTCTGTCCTTCCTGCTCAAGGCGTCGGCTACCACATTTGCCTTCCCCGGGTGGTAACGAATCTCAAAGTCTTAATCATTCAACAATTCAATCCACCTACGCTGCCTTATATTCAGTTGTTTCTGATTAAATATGTGTTGAAGACTTTTGTGGTCGGTATATATAATACTTTTGACCCCATATAAGTAGTGCCTCCAAGTCTTTAATGCAAAAACAACCGCGCCTAATTCCAAATCATGCGTCGTATAATTTTGCTCGTGAATCTTCAATTGTCTAGACGCATAAACAATCACCTTCGTCTGTTGCATTAATACACAACCGAGACCTTGCTTTGATGCATCACAATAAATCACAAAATCATCATTCCCTTCAGGCAATGACAATATAGGTGCCGTAGTTAGCTTTTTCTTCAATAACTGAAACGCTTTCTCTTGTTCATCCTTCCATTCAAATTTCTTCCCTTTATGCGTTAATGCAGTCAAGGGTTTTGCTATTCTGGAAAAGTCTTGGATGAACCTTCTGTAGTAACCCGCTAGTCCTAAAAACTGGCGTATGTGTTTCGGAGTTTTCGGGGTTTCTCACTTTTCAACAGTTTCTATCTTTTCCGGATCCACCTTAATACCTTCTTTGTTCACTATGTGACCGAGGAATTGAACTTCTTCCAACCAAAATGCACACTTTGAAAACTTAGCATACAATTCTTCCTTCCTCAATACTTCTAACACCTTTCTCAAATGTTCACCGTGTTCTTGGTCATTCTTTGAGTAAATAAGTATGTCATCAATGAAAACAATGACAAACTTGTCAAGGTATGGTCCACACACTCGGTTCATAAGGTCCATGAACACAGCTGGTGCATTTGTTAAACCAAACGGCATGACCATAAACTCGTAATGACCATAACGTGTTCTGAAAGCAGTTTTTGGAATATCATCTTCTTTCACCCGCTTTTGATGATACCCGGAACGTAAGTCAATCTTTGAAAAAATAGAAGTTGATCAAATAAGTCGTCAATTCTCGGCAGTGGATAACGGTTTTTGATGGTAAGTTTGTTCAACTCTCTGTAGTCAATACACAACCTAAATGTACCATCCTTCTTCTTGACAAACAAAACAGGAGCTCCCCATGGTGATGTGCTTGGTCGAATGAAACCATGTTCTAATAGTTCTTGCAGTTGGCTTTGCAGTTCTTTCATCTCGCTTAGTGAGTGAAAATATACTACATACATATATATGCATAAAATCGACACGCCACACAAATAACCAAATACCGCATACCGGAGCATCCAAGCATAAAGGCAAGCTAGTCTAAGCATACCGTAAGATCACTAAGCAACGAGCTAAAGATACATCAACAAAATATAAGTTCACCAACAACGATGTGAACAATGCCAATAAGCTACACCCAGAGGGTTAGCTACGTCACGACAATACAACATTATACGTATACAATATATATATATATATATATATATATATATATATATATATATATATATATATATATATATATATATATATATATATATATATATATATATATGAGCACGAGCTATTGGTGCAGCTCCTGGTACAAGATCTATTTGAAATTCAACGGATTGATGTGGGGGTAATCCCGGTAATTCTTTCAGAAATACATCGGGAAATTCTTTTGCGATGGGAACATCATTGATGCTCTTTTCTTCAGTTTGTACTTTCTCGACGTGTGCTAGAATAGCATATCAACCTTTTCTTATTAGTTTTTGTGCCTTCAAATTACTAATAAGATGTAGCTTCGTGTTGCCCTTTTCTCCATACACCATTAAGGGTTTTCCTTTTTCTCGTATAATGCGAATTGCATTTTTGTAACAAACGATCTCTTCTTTCACTTATTTCAACCAGTCCATTCCGATTATCACATCAAAACTCCCTAACTCTACTGGTATCAAGTCAATCTTAAATGCTTCGCTAACCAGTTTAATTTCTCGATTCCGACATATATTATCTGCTGAAATTAATTTACAATTTGCTAATTCGAGTAAAAATTTATTATCCAAAGGCGTCAATGGACAACTTAATTTAGCACAAAAATCTCTACTCATATAGCTTCTATCTGCACCCGAATCAAATAAAACGTAAGTAGATTTATTGTCAATAAGAAACGTACCCGTAACAAGCTCCGGGTCTTCCTGTGCCTCTGCCGCATTAATATTGAAAACTCTTCCACGGCCTTATCCATTCGTGTTCTCCTGGTTCGGGAAATTTCTAATAATGTGGCCCGGTTTTCCACATTTATAACAAACTACATTGGCATAACTTGCTCCGACACTACTTGTGTAGTGACCCGAACTTTTCCATGTTTATATATATTAATTGAGATTGATATTTACATGATTAAATGTTTCCAACATGTTAATCAATCAAACTTGTTAAGACTTGATTAATTGAAATAGGTTTCATATAGACAATTGACCACCCAAGTTGACCGGTGATTCACGAACGTTAAAACTTGTAAAAAACTATATGATGACATATATATGGTTATATGTATAGTTAACATGATATTATGATAAGTAAACATATCATTAATTATATTAACAATGAACTACATATGTAAAAACAAGACTACTAACTTAATGATTTTGAAACGAGACATATATGTAACGTTTATCGTTGTAACGACATTTAATGTATATATATCATATTAAGAGATATTCGTACATCATAATATCATGATAATATAATAATTTAAAATCTCTTTTGATATTATAAACATTAGGTTAACAACATTTAACAAGATCGTTAACCTAAAGGTTTCAAAACAACACTTACATGTAACGACTAACGATGACTTAACGACTCAGTTAAAATGTATATACATGTAGTGTTTTAATATGTATTTATACACTTTTGAAAGACTTCAATACACTTATCAAAATACTTCTACTTAACAAAAATGCTTACAATTACATTCTCGTTCAGTTTCATCAACAATTCTACTCGTATGCACCCGTATTCGTACTCGTACAATACACAGCTTTTAGAGGTATGTACTATTGGTATATACACTCCAATGATCAGCTCTTAGCAGCCCATGTGAGTCACCTAACACATGTGGGAACCATCATTTGGCAACTAGCATGAAATATCTCATAAGATTACAAAAATATGAGTAATCATTCATGACTTATTTACATGAAAACAAAATTACATATCCTTTATATCTAATCCATACACCAACGACCAAAAACACCTACAAATACTTTCATTCTTCAATTTTCTTCATCTAATTGAACTCTCTCAAGTTCTATCTTCAAGTTCTAAGTGTTCTTCATAAATTCCAAAAGTTCTAGTTTCATAAAATCAAGAATACTTTCAAGTTTGCTAGCTCACTTCCAATCTTGTAAGGTGATCATCCAACCTCAAGAAATCTTTGTTTCTTACAGTAGGTTATCATTCTAATACAAGGTAATAATCATATTCAAACTTTGGTTCAATTTCTATAACTATAACAATCTTATTTCAAGTGATGATCTTACTTGAACTTGTTTTCGTGTCATGATTTTGCTTCAAGAACTTTGAGCCATCCAAGGATCCATTGAAGCTAGATCCATTTTTCTCTTTTCCAGTAGGTTCATCCAAGGAACTTAAGGTAGTAATGATGTTCATAACATCATTCGATTCATACATATAAAGCTATCTTATTCGAAGGTTTAAACTTGTAATCACTAGAACATAGTTTAGTTAATTCTAAACTTGTTCGCAAACAAAAGTTAATCCTTCTAACTTGACTTTTAAAATCAACTAAACACATGTTCTATATCTATATGATATGCTAACTTAATGATTTAAAACCTGGAAACACGAAAAACACCGTAAAACCGGATTTACGCCGTCGTAGTAACACCGCGGGCTGTTTTGGGTTAGTTAATTAAAAACTATGATAAACTTTGATTTAAAAGTTGTTATTCTGAGAAAATGATTTTTATTATGAACATGAAACTATATCCAAAAATTATGGTTAAACTCAAAGTGGAAGTATGTTTTCTAAAATGGTCATCTAGACGTCGTTCTTTCGACTGAAATGACTACCTTTACAAAAACGACTTGTAACTTATTTTTCCGACTAGAAACCTATACTTTTTTTGTTTAGATTCATAAAATAGAGTTCAATATGAAACCATAGCAATTTGATTCACTCAAAACGGATTTAAAATGAAGAAGTTATGGGTAAAACAAGATTGGATAATTTTTCTCATTTTAGCTACGTGAAAATTGGTAACAAATCTATTCCAACCATAACTTAATCAACTTGTATTATATATTATGTAATCTTGAGATACCATAGACACGTATACAATGTTTCGACCTATCATGTCGACACATCTATATATATTTCGGAACAACCATAGACACTCTATATGTGAATGTTGGAGTTAGCTATACAGGGTTGAGGTTGATTCCAAAATATATATAGTTTGAGTTGTGATCAATACTGAGATACGTATACACTGGGTCGTGGATTGATTCAAGATAATATTTATCGATTTATTTCTGTACATCTAACTGTGGACAACTAGTTGTAGGTTACTAACGAGGACAGCTGACTTAATAAACTTAAAACATCAAAATATATTAAAAGTGTTGTAAATATATTTTGAACATACTTTGATATATATGTATATATTGTTATAGGTTCGTGAATCAACCAGTGGCCAAGTCTTACTTCCCGACGAAGTAAAAATCTGTGAAAGTGAGTTATAGTCCCACTTTTAAAATCTAATATTTTTGGGATGAGAATACATGCAGGTTTTATAAATGATTTACAAAATAGACACAAGTACGTGAAACTACATTCTATGGTTGAATTATCGAAATCGAATATGCCCCTTTTTATTAAGTCTGGTAATCTAAGAATTAGGGAACAGACACCCTAATTGACACGAATCCTAAAGATAGATCTATTGGGCCTAACAAACCCCATCCAAAGTACCGGATGCTTTAGTACTTCGAAATTTATATCATATCCGAAGGGTGTCCCGGAATGATGGGGATATTCTTATATATGCATCTTGTTATTGTCGGTTACCAGGTGTTCACCATATGAATGATTTTTATCTCTATGTATGGGATGTGTATTGAAATATGAAATCTTGTGGTCTATTGTTACGATTTGATATATATAGGTTAAACCTATAACTCACCAACATTTTTGTTGACGTTTTAAGCATGTTTATTCTCAGGTGATTATTAAGAGCTTCCGCTGTCGCATACTTAAATAAGGACAAGATTTGGAGTCCATGCTTGTATGATATTGTGTAAAAACTGCATTCAAGGAACTTATTTTGTTGTAACATATTTGTATTGTAAACCATTATGTAATGGTCGTGTGTAAACATGATATTTTAGATTATCATTATTTGATAATCTACGTAAAGCTTTTTAAACCTTTATTGATGAAATAAAGGTTATGGTTTGTTTAAAAATGAATGCAGTCTTTGAAAAAACGTCTCATATAGAGGTCAAAACCTCGCAACGAAATCAATTAATATGGAACGTTTTTAATCAATAAGAACGGGACATTTCAGTTGGTATCCGAGCGTTGGTCTTAGAGAACCAGAAAATTTGCATTAGTGTGTCTTATCGAGTTTGTTAGGATGCATTAGTGAGTCTGGACTTCGACCGTGTTTTCTTTAAAAATGATTGCTTAACATTTTTGTTGGAAACTATATATTTTTAACATATGAATATTATGTGATATATTAATCTCTTAACGTGTTTGATATTATGTTGTAGATGTCTACCTCTAGAACAAGTCCCATTGACTCACCTAATAATAATGAAGAGTCAAATGTAAATTGGAATAATTTGTGGACTGATTCACAAGTTCCCGAAGAGGAACCGGAAGAAGAGTCGGAACCGGAAGAAGAATCGGAACCGGAAGAAGAATCGGAACCGGATGAAGAAATAGAACCGGTGGGGGAAATAATAAAACGGTTAAGTAAAAGAAAATCCTCAACCAACCGACCAAAGTTAATTATGGTCAATGGTGTTTCCGCCAAGGAAGCAAAATATTGGGAGGATTACCAATTCTCCGATGAATCGGATTCCGACGAGAATTCCGATGATGTTATAGAAATTACCCCAACTGAATTTAAAAAGGCAAAAGAAAATAATAAGGGAAAGGGCATAAAAATAGAGAAATCTAATTCCAACCCCGATGAACTTTATATGTATCGTCAACCCCCGAAGTCCTTAAGTTGTAACAATGACCCGGGAACCTCTAAACCACCAGGTTTTTCTAAACCAATGTGGACAACGACGGCTCGTATTAGGGGAACATCATATATCCCTAGAAACTTGGCAAAACGAACCAAAACCGAAGAAGAAGAAACGAGCGAGTCGGAATAAGATAGTTGTATTCGTGTGGTGTAATATATGGAATATAGTGTTCTTATGCTTTATGATATATGTAAAATTGCTTGTATTAATAAGTATTTTTTTTATGAATCTAACTCTTGTCTATTTTACAGTTTAAAAATACAAAATGGATAGACAACCCAATATTTTAAGAGACCTACCCGGAGACATGATTGATGAAATCTTGTCTAGAGTCGGCCAGAATTCTTCGGCACAACTATTTAAGGCGAGATCAGTTTGTAAGACATTCGAAGAACGTTCCAAGAATGTCTTGGTTTATAAGAGACTTTCGTTTGAAAGATGGGGGATATCACATTGGGAAACCCATAAGTTACGATGTGTTTACTTTGACGCATATATTGCGGGGAACCCAAATGCTATTTTACGCAACGGGTTAAGAAATTATTTTGACTCAATATATCCGAATATTGGACTTCGTGATTTAGAAAAAGCATCTAACATGCAACATAAAGAAGCATGTTATGCTTACGGATTAGTAATGTTCGCTTCTCACCAAAGTGAGAACAAGAACATCGGGCTACAACTATTAAACAAAACGTTTCCACAAGTGACGGAGTCGGTAATTGGGGTAAGAAATGAGGTTTTTAGATTATTACGGGACTGTTGGACATTACGTAACCCTCGTCCCTTTGATGACGTTACAACACGCTGTCTTATCAATGGCCATAACGGTTATGTTGCACAAGACCAAGGATGGGAAGTAGTCCTAGTAAAACCAGAATGCATGACTTGTTTCTGGACGTATGAATTACGTGTCTTTATTGCCTTTGCCGAACGACTTGTGTACTAGCTAGAATTGTCTTCACAACTATCTTGTATCAAAGTTATTGTGTGCTATATTTCATGCTTTATGTAAAATAAGCGGTATTGTAAGTTTGTAAAATATTGTATAAAAGTTTGAACGCGAAATATTATTACAATCAGTTTGTCATATAGAATTGTAGTAGTTGAATTGTATATTAGCTACTAAGTATGAACTTAACGGGTAGGTACTACCCGAATTTAAACTTATAAAACGCTAATATGAAGAAAAAGCTTTTATAAATGAGTTCATATTATGCTACGAAATACTATTAACTACTCTTAATATTCTGTATGATTAACTTGTTCCATTTAACTATTTTGAAGGAAATGGCACCGACTACTCGACACACCGTGAATATGAATGAAGAGGAATTCCGTACTTTTCTAGCTTCAAACATAGCCGCAGTACAGGCTGCGCTACATACCAACAATAACCTTGGATCTAGCAGTACAGGAAATCGTGTAGGATGCACCTACAAAGAATTCACTGCCTGCAAACCTTTGGAATTTGATGGAACCGAAGGACCGATCGGATTGAAACGGTGGACCGAGAAGGTTGAATCGGTGTTTGCCATAAGTAAGTGTACTGAAGAGGACAAAGTGAAGTACGCTACGCATACCTTCACAGGTTCTGCGTTAACATGGTGGAATACCTATCTAGAGCAAGTGGGACAAGATGATGCGTACGCACTACCGTGGTCAGCATTCAAGCACTTGATGAACGAGAAGTACCGTCCCAGAACCGAGGTCAATAAGCTCAAGACAGAACTTAGAGGGTTACGAACCCAAGGATTTGATATTACCACGTACGAAAGACGATTCACAGAATTGTGCCTATTGTGTCCGGGAGCATTCGAAGATGAGGAAGAGAAGATCGACGCGTTTGTGAAAGGATTACCGGAAAGAATCCAAGAAGATATAAGTTCACACGAGCCCGCCTCCATACAACAGGCATGTAGAATGGCTCACAAACTAGTGAACCAGATTGAAGAAAGAATTAAAGAACAGACTGCTGAAGAGGCCAATGTGAAGCAAGTCAAAAGAAAGTGGGAGGAAAACGGTGATAAGAATCACCAATACAACAACAACAGCAATTACAACAATAATCGCAACAATTATCCCAACAATCGCAACATCAATCGCAACTACAACAAACGGCCCAACAACAACAACAACAACAACAACAACAACAACAACAACAACAGCAACTACAACAATCATCCCAACAACAATAATAACCGCAACAACAACAACAATCAGAAGCAACTATGCCAAAGGTGTGAAAAGAATCACTCGGGGTTCTGCACCAAATTTTGCAACAAGTGTAAAAGAAATGGTCATAGCGCGGCGAAGTGTGAGGTCTACGGACCAGGGGTTAATAGAACGAAAGGAACAAATGGTATCGGAACGAGTAATGGCGGAGCAAGTAGTGTCGGAGCAAGTTATGCCAATGTAGTTTGTTATAAATGTGGAAAACCAGGCCACATTATTAGAAATTGCCCGAACCAGGAGAACACGAATGGACAAGGCCGTGGAAGAGTTTTCAATATTAATGCGGTAGAGGCACAGGAAGACCCGGAGCTTGTTACGGGTACGTTTCTTATTGACAATAAATCTGCTTACGTTTTATTTGATTCGGGTGCGGATAGAAGCTATATGAGTAGAGATTTTTGTGCTAAATTAAGTTGTCCATTGACGCCTTTGGATAGTAAATTTTTACTCGAATTAGCAAATGGTAAATTAATTTCAGCAGATAATATATGTCGGAATCGAGAAATTAAACTGGTTAGCGAAACATTTAAGATTGATTTGATACCAGTAGAGTTAGGGAGTTTTGATGTGATAATCGGTATGGACTGGTTGAAAGAAGTGAAAGCGGAGATCGTTTGTTACAAAAATGCAATTCGCATTATACGAGAAAAAGGAAAACCCTTAATGGTGTACGGAGAAAAGGGCAACACGAAGCTACATCTTATTAGTAATTTGAAGGCACAAAAACTAATAAGAAAAGGTTGCTATGCTGTTCTAGCACACGTCGAGAAAGTACAAACTGAAGAAAAGAGCATCAATGATGTTCCCATTGCAAAAGAATTTCCCGATGTATTTTCGAAAGAATTACCGGGATTACCCCCACATCGATCCGTTGAATTTCAAATAGATCTTGTACCAGGAGCTGCACCAATAGCTCGTGCTCCTTACAGACTCGCACCCAGCGAGATGAAAGAACTGCAAAGCCAATTACAAGAACTTTTAGAGCGTGGTTTCATTCGACCAAGCACATCACCGTGGGGAGCTCCTGTTTTGTTTGTCAAGAAGAAAGATGGTACATTCAGGTTGTGTATCGACTACCGAGAGTTGAACAAACTTACCATCAAGAACCGCTACCCACTACCGAGAATCGACGACTTATTTAATCAACTACAAGGCTCGTCTGTTTATTCAAAGATTGACTTACGTTCCGGGTATCATCAAATGCGGGTGAAAGAAGATGATATTCCAAAGACTGCTTTCAGAACACGTTACGGTCATTACGAGTTTATGGTCATGCCGTTTGGTTTAACTAATGCACCAGCTGTGTTCATGGACCTTATGAACCGAGTGTGTGGACCATACCTTGACAAGTTTGTCATTGTTTTCATTGATGACATACTTATTTACTCAAAGAATGACCAAGAACACGGTGAACATTTGAGAAAAGTGTTAGAAGTATTGAGGAAGGAAGAATTGTACGCTAAGTTTTCAAAGTGTGCATTTTGGTTGGAAGAAGTTCAATTCCTCGGTCACATAGTGAACAAAGAAGGTATTAAGGTGGATCCGGCAAAGATAGAAACTGTTGAAAAGTGGGAAACCCCGAAAACTCCGAAACACATACGCCAGTTTTTAGGACTAGCTGGTTACTACAGAAGGTTCATCCAAGACTTTTCCATAATAGCAAAACCCTTGACTGCATTAACGCATAAAGGGAAGAAATTTGAATGGAATGATGAACAAGAGAAAGCGTTTCAGTTATTGAAGAAAAAGCTAACTACGGCACCTATATTGTCATTGCCTGAAGGGAATGATGATTTTGTGATTTATTGTGACGCATCAAAGCAAGGTCTCGGTTGTGTATTAATGCAACGAACGAAGGTGATTGCTTATGCGTCTAGACAATTGAAGATTCACGAACAAAATTATACGACGCATGATTTGGAATTAGGCGCGGTTGTTTTTGCATTAAAGACTTGGAGGCACTACTTATATGGGGTCAAAAGTATTATATATACCGACCACAAAAGTCTTCAACACATATTTAATCAGAAACAACTGAATATGAGGCAGCGTAGGTGGATTGAATTATTGAATGATTACGATTTTGAGATTCGTTACCACCCGGGGAAGGCAAATGTGGTAGCCGATGCCTTGAGCAGGAAGGATAGAGAACCCATTCGAGTAAAATCTATGAATATAATGATTCATAATAACATTACTACCCAAATAAAGGAGGCGCAACAAGGAGTTTTAAAAGAGGGAAATTTAAAGGATGAAATACCCAAAGGATCGGAGAAGCATCTTAATATTCGGGAAGACGGAACCCGGTATAGGGCTGAAAGGATTTGGGTACCAAAATTTGGAGATATGAGAGAAATGGTACTTAGAGAAGCTCATAAAACCAGATACTCAATACATCCTGGAACGGGGAAGATGTACAAGGATCTCAAGAAACATTTTTGGTGGCCGGGTATGAAAGCCGATGTTGCTAAATACGTAGGAGAATGTTTGACGTGTTCTAAGGTCAAAGCTGAGCATCAGAAACCATCAGGTCTACTTCAACAACCCGAAATCCCGGAATGGAAATGGGAAAACATTACCATGGATTTCATCACTAAATTGCCAAGGACTGCAAGTGGTTTTGATACTATTTGGGTAATAGTTGATCGTCTCACCAAATCAGCACACTTCCTACCAATAAGAGAAGATGACAAGATGGAGAAGTTAGCACGACTGTATTTGAAGGAAGTCGTCTCCAGACATGGAATACCAATCTCTATTATCTCTGATAGGGATGGCAGATTTATTTCAAGATTCTGGCAGACATTACAGCAAGCATTAGGAACTCGTCTAGACATGAGTACTGCCTATCATCCACAAACTGATGGGCAGAGCGAAAGGACGATACAAACGCTTGAAGACATGCTACGAGCATGTGTTATTGATTTCGGAAACAGTTGGGATCGACATCTACCGTTAGCAGAATTTTCCTACAACAACAGCTACCATTCAAGCATTGAGATGGCGCCGTTTGAAGCACTTTATGGTAGAAAGTGCAGGTCTCCGATTTGTTGGAGTGAGGTGGGGGATAGACAGATTACGGGTCCGGAGATTATACAAGAAACTACCGAGAAGATCATCCAAATTCAACAACGGTTGAAAACCGCCCAAAGTCGACAAAAGAGCTACGCTGACATTAAAAGAAAAGATATAGAATTTGAAATTGGAGAGATGGTCATGCTTAAAGTTTCACCTTGGAAAGGCGTTGTTCGATTTGGTAAACGAGGGAAATTAAATCCAAGGTATATTGGACCATTCAAGATTATTGATCGTGTCGGACCAGTAGCTTACCGACTTGAGTTACCTCAACAACTCGCGGCTGTACATAACACTTTCCACGTCTCGAATTTGAAGAAATGTTTTGCTAAAGAAGATCTCACTATTCCGTTAGATGAAATCCAAATCAACGAAAAACTCCAATTCATCGAAGAACCCGTCGAAATAATGGATCGTGAGGTTAAAAGACTTAAGCAAAACAAGATACCAATTGTTAAGGTTCGATGGAATGCTCGTAGAGGACCCGAGTTCACCTGGGAGCGTGAAGATCAGATGAAGAAGAAATACCCGCATCTATTTCCAGAAGATTCGTCAACACCTTCAACAGCTTAAAATTTCGGGACGAAATTTATTTAACGGGTAGGTACTGTAGTGACCCGAACTTTTCCATGTTTATATATATTAATTGAGATTGATATTTACATGATTAAATGTTTCCAACATGTTAATCAATCAAACTTGTTAAGACTTGATTAATTGAAATAGGTTTCATATAGACAATTGACCACCCAAGTTGACCGGTGATTCACGAACGTTAAAACTTGTAAAAAACTATATGATGACATATATATGGTTATATGTATAGTTAACATGATATTATGATAAGTAAACATATCATTAATTATATTAACAATGAACTACATATGTAAAAACAAGACTACTAACTTAATGATTTTGAAACGAGACATATATGTAACGTTTATCGTTGTAACGACATTTAATGTATATATATCATATTAAGAGATATTCGTACATCATAATATCATGATAATATAATAATTTAAAATCTCTTTTGATATTATAAACATTAGGTTAACAACATTTAACAAGATCGTTAACCTAAAGGTTTCAAAACAACACTTACATGTAACGACTAACGATGACTTAACGACTCAGTTAAAATGTATATACATGTAGTGTTTTAATATGTATTTATACACTTTTGAAAGACTTCAATACACTTATCAAAATACTTCTACTTAACAAAAATGCTTACAATTACATTCTCGTTCAGTTTCATCAACAATTCTACTCGTATGCACCCGTATTCGTACTCGTACAATACACAGCTTTTAGAGGTATGTACTATTGGTATATACACTCCAATGATCAGCTCTTAGCAGCCCATGTGAGTCACCTAACACATGTGGGAACCATCATTTGGCAACTAGCATGAAATATCTCATAAGATTACAAAAATATGAGTAATCATTCATGACTTATTTACATGAAAACAAAATTACATATCCTTTATATCTAATCCATACACCAACGACCAAAAACACCTACAAATACTTTCATTCTTCAATTTTCTTCATCTAATTGAACTCTCTCAAGTTCTATCTTCAAGTTCTAAGTGTTCTTCATAAATTCCAAAAGTTCTAGTTTCATAAAATCAAGAATACTTTCAAGTTTGCTAGCTCACTTCCAATCTTGTAAGGTGATCATCCAACCTCAAGAAATCTTTGTTTCTTACAGTAGGTTATCATTCTAATACAAGGTAATAATCATATTCAAACTTTGGTTCAATTTCTATAACTATAACAATCTTATTTCAAGTGATGATCTTACTTGAACTTGTTTTCGTGTCATGATTTTGCTTCAAGAACTTTGAGCCATCCAAGGATCCATTGAAGCTAGATCCATTTTTCTCTTTTCCAGTAGGTTCATCCAAGGAACTTAAGGTAGTAATGATGTTCATAACATCATTCGATTCATACATATAAAGCTATCTTATTCGAAGGTTTAAACTTGTAATCACTAGAACATAGTTTAGTTAATTCTAAACTTGTTCGCAAACAAAAGTTAATCCTTCTAACTTGACTTTTAAAATCAACTAAACACATGTTCTATATCTATATGATATGCTAACTTAATGATTTAAAACCTGGAAACACGAAAAACACCGTAAAACCGGATTTACGCCGTCGTAGTAACACCGCGGGCTGTTTTGGGTTAGTTAATTAAAAACTATGATAAACTTTGATTTAAAAGTTGTTATTCTGAGAAAATGATTTTTATTATGAACATGAAACTATATCCAAAAATTATGGTTAAACTCAAAGTGGAAGTATGTTTTCTAAAATGGTCATCTAGACGTCGTTCTTTCGACTGAAATGACTACCTTTACAAAAACGACTTGTAACTTATTTTTCCGACTAGAAACCTATACTTTTTTTGTTTAGATTCATAAAATAGAGTTCAATATGAAACCATAGCAATTTGATTCACTCAAAACGGATTTAAAATGAAGAAGTTATGGGTAAAACAAGATTGGATAATTTTTCTCATTTTAGCTACGTGAAAATTGGTAACAAATCTATTCCAACCATAACTTAATCAACTTGTATTATATATTATGTAATCTTGAGATACCATAGACACGTATACAATGTTTCGACCTATCATGTCGACACATCTATATATATTTCGGAACAACCATAGACACTCTATATGTGAATGTTGGAGTTAGCTATACAGGGTTGAGGTTGATTCCAAAATATATATAGTTTGAGTTGTGATCAATACTGAGATACGTATACACTGGGTCGTGGATTGATTCAAGATAATATTTATCGATTTATTTCTGTACATCTAACTGTGGACAACTAGTTGTAGGTTACTAACGAGGACAGCTGACTTAATAAACTTAAAACATCAAAATATATTAAAAGTGTTGTAAATATATTTTGAACATACTTTGATATATATGTATATATTGTTATAGGTTCGTGAATCAACCAGTGGCCAAGTCTTACTTCCCGACGAAGTAAAAATCTGTGAAAGTGAGTTATAGTCCCACTTTTAAAATCTAATATTTTTGGGATGAGAATACATGCAGGTTTTATAAATGATTTACAAAATAGACACAAGTACGTGAAACTACATTCTATGGTTGAATTATCGAAATCGAATATGCCCCTTTTTATTAAGTCTGGTAATCTAAGAATTAGGGAACAGACACCCTAATTGACGCGAATCCTAAAGATAGATCTATTGGGCCTAACAAACCCCATCCAAAGTACCGGATGCTTTAGTACTTCGAAATTTATATCATATCCGAAGGGTGTCCCGGAATGATGGGGATATTCTTATATATGCATCTTGTTATTGTCGGTTACCAGGTGTTCACCATATGAATGATTTTTATCTCTATGTATGGGATGTGTATTGAAATATGAAATCTTGTGGTCTATTGTTACGATTTGATATATATAGGTTAAACCTATAACTCACCAACATTTTTGTTGACGTTTTAAGCATGTTTATTCTCAGGTGATTATTAAGAGCTTCCGCTGTCGCATACTTAAATAAGGACAAGATTTGGAGTCCATGCTTGTATGATATTGTGTAAAAACTGCATTCAAGGAACTTATTTTGTTGTAACATATTTGTATTGTAAACCATTATGTAATGGTCGTGTGTAAACATGATATTTTAGATTATCATTATTTGATAATCTACGTAAAGCTTTTTAAACCTTTATTGATGAAATAAAGGTTATGGTTTGTTTAAAAATGAATGCAGTCTTTGAAAAAACGTCTCATATAGAGGTCAAAACCTCGCAACGAAATCAATTAATATGGAACGTTTTTAATCAATAAGAACGGGACATTTCAACTTGCTCCGCCATTACTCGTTCCGACACCATTTGTTCCTTTCGTTTTGTTAACCCCTGGTCCGTAGACCTCACACTTCACCGCGCTATGACCATTTCTTTTACACTTGTTGCAAAATTTGGTGCAGAACCCCGAGTGATACTTTTCACACCTTTTGCATAGCTGCTTCTGATTGTTGTTGTTGTTGTTGTTGTTGTTGTTGTTTCGGTTGTTATTGTTATTGGGATGATTGTTGTAGTTGCTGTTGTTGTTGTTGTTGTGGTTGTTGTTGGGCCATTTGTTGTAGTTGTGATTGATGTTGCGATTGTTGGGATAGTTGTTGCGATTATTGTTGTAATTGCTGCTGTTGTTGTATTGGTGATTCTTATCACCGTTTTCCTCCCACTTTCTTTTGACTTGCTTCACATTGGCCTCTTCAGCAGTCTGTTCTTTAATTCTTTCTTCAATCTGATTCACTAGTTTGTGAGCCATTCTATGAAATGTCCCGTTCTTATTGATTAAAAACGTTCCATATTAATTAATTTATTTGCGAGGTTTTGACCTCTATATGAGACGTTTTTCAAAGACTGCATTCATTTTTAAAACAAACCATAACCTTTATTTCATAAATAAAGGTTTAAAAAGCTTTACGTAGATTATCAAATAATGATAATCTAAAATATCCTGTTTACACACGACCATTACATAATGGTTTACAATACAAATATGTTACATCGAAATCAGTTTCTTGAATGCAGTTTTTACACAATATCATACAAACATGGACTCCAAATCTTGTCCTTATTTTAGTATGCAACAGCGGAAGCTCTTAGTATTCACCTGAGAATAAACATGCTTTAAACGTCAACAAAAATGTTGGTGAGTTATAGGTTTAACCTATATATATCAAATCGTAACAATAGACCATAAGATTTCATATTTCAATACACATCCCATACATAGAGATAAAAATCATTCATATGGTGAACACCTGGTAACCGACATTAACAAGATGCATATATAAGAATATCCCCATCATTCCGGGACACCCTTCGGATATGATATAAATTTCGAAGTACTAAAGCATCTGGTACTTTGGATGGGGTTTGTTAGGCCCAATAGATCTATCTTTAGGATTCGTGTCAATTAGGGTGTCTGTTCCCTAATTCTTAGATTACCAGACTTAATAAAAAGGGGCATATTCGATTTCGATAATTCAACCATAGAATTTAGTTTCACGTACTTGTGTCTATTTTGTAAATCATTTATAAAACCTGCATGTATTCTCATCCCAAAAATATTAGATTTAAAAAGTGGGACTATAACTCACTTTCACAGATTTTTACTTCTTCGGGAAGTAAGACTTGGCCACTGGTTGATTCACGAACCTATAACAATATATACATATATATCAAAGTATGTTCAAAATATATTTACAACACTTTTAATATATTTTGATGTTTTAATTTTATTAAGTCAGCTGTCCTCGTTAGTAACCTAGAACTAGTTGTCCACAGTTAGATGTACAGAAATAAATCGATAAATATTATCTTGAATCAATCCACGACTCAGTGTATACGTATCTCAGTATTGATCATAACTCAAACTATATATATTTTGGAATCAACCTCAACCCTCTATAGCTAACTCCAACATTCACATATAGAGTGTCTATGGTTGTTCCGAAATATATATAGATGTGTCGACATGATAGGTCGAAACATTGTATACGTGTCTATGGTATCTCAAGATTACATTATATACAATACAAGTTGATTAAGTTATGGTTGGAATAGATTTGTTACCAATTTTCACGTAGCTAAAATGAGAAAAATTATCCAATCTTGTTTTACCCATAACTTCTTCATTTTAAATCCGTTTTGAGTGAATCAATTTGCTATGGTTTCATATTGAACTATATTTTATGAATATAAACAGAAAAAGTATAGGTTTATAGTCGAAAAAATAAGTTACAAGTCATTTTTGTAAAGGTAGTCATTTTAGTCGAAAGAACGACGTCTAGATGACCATTTTAGAAAACATACTTCCACTTTGAGTTTAACCATAATTTTTGGATATAGTTTCATGTTCATAATAAAAATCATTTTCCCAGAATAACAACTTTTAAATCAAAGTTTATCATAGTTTTTAATTAACTAACCCAAAACAGCCCGCGGTGTTACTACGACGGCGTAAATCCGGTTTTACGGTGTTTTTCGTGTTTCCAGGTTTTAAATCATTAAGTTAGAATATCATATAGATATAGAACATGTGTTTAGTTGATTTTAAAAGTCAAGTTAGAAAGATTAACTTTTATTTGCGAACAAGTTTAGAATTAACTAAACTATGTTCTAGTGATTACAAGTTTAAACCTTCGAATAAGATAGCTTTATATGTATGAATCGAATGATGTTATGAACATCATTACTACCTCAATTTCCTTGGATAATCCTACTGGAAATGAGAAAAATAGATCTAGCTTCAAAGGATCCTTGGATGGCTTGAAAGTTCTTAAAGCAGAATCATGACACGAAAACAATTTCAAGTAAGATTTCCACTCGAAATATGATTGTTATAGTTATAGAAATTGAATTAAAGTTTGAATATGATTATTACCTTGTATTATAAAGATAACCTACTATAAGTAACAAAGGTTTCTTGATCTTGGATGATTACTTGGAACGGATTTAGAAAACTTGGAAGTAAACTTGCAATCTTGGAAGTATTCTTGATTTTATGAAACTAGAACTTTTGGAATTTATGAAGAACACTTAGAACTTGAAGGTAGAACTTGAGAGAGATCAATTAGATGAAGAAAATTGAAGAATGAAAGTGTTTGTAGGTGTTTTTGGTCGTTGGTGTATGGATTAGATATAAAGGATATGTAATTTTGTTTTCATGTAAATAAGTCATGAATGATTACTCATATTTTTGTAATTTTATGAGATATTTCACGCTAGTTACCAAATGATGGTTCTCACATGTGTTAGGTGACTCACATGGGCTGCCAAGAGCTGATCATTGGAGTGTATATACAAATAGTACATACATCTAAAAGCTGTGTATTGTACGAGGACGAATACGGGTGCATACGAGTAGAATTGTTGATGAAACTGAACGAGGATGTAATTGTAAGCATTTTTGTTAAGTAGAAGTATTTTGATAAGTGTCTTGAAGTCTTTCAAAAGTGTATGAATACATATTAAAACACTACATGTATATACATTTTAACTGAGTCGTTAAGTCATCGTTAGTCGTTACATGCAAATGTTGTTTTGAAACCTTTAGGTTAACGATCTTGTTGAATGTTGTTAACCCATTGTTTATTATAACAAATGAGATGTTAAATTGTTATATTATCATGATATTATGATATATAATATATCTTAGTATGATATATATACAGTTAAATGTTGTTACAACGATAATCGTTACATATATGTCTCGTTTCGAAATCATTAAGTTAGTAGTCTTATTTTCACATATGTATTTCATTGTTAATACACTTAATAATATATTTACTTATCATTTAACATAATTAACCAAGTGTATCAATATCTTAATATGATTCATATGTACCTAGTAAGACGTTGTTATAATGATAATCATTATATATATCGTTTTCGAGTTTCTTAAATTAATAGTCTCATTTTTATGTATATAACTCATTGTTAAAATACCTAATGAGATACATACTTATAATAAAATCATGTTAACTATATATATAACCATATATATGTCATCGTATAGTTTTTACAAGTTTTAACGTTCGTGAATCACCGGTCAACTTGGGTGGTCAATTGTCTATATGAAACCTATTTCAATTAATCAAGTCTTAACAAGTTTGATTGCTTAACATGTTGGAAACACTTAATCATGTAAATAACAATTTCATTTAATATATATATAAACATGGAAAAGTTCGGGTCACTACAGTACCTACCCGTTGAATAAATTTCGTCCTGAAATTTTAAGCAGTTGGAGGTGTTGACGTATCTTCTGGAAATAAATGCGGGTATTTCTTCTTCATCTGATCTTCACGCTCCCAGGAGAACTCGGGTCCTCTACGAGCATTCCATCGAACCTTAACAATCGGTATCTTGTTTTGTTTAAGTCTCTTAACCTCACGATCCATTATTTCGACGGGTTCTTCAATGAATTGAAGTTTTTCATTGATTTGGATTTCGTCCAACGGAATAGTGAGATCTTCTTTAGCAAAACATTTCTTCAAATTTGAGACGTGGAAAGTGTTATGTACAGCCGCGAGTTGTTGAGGTAGCTCCAATTGGTAAGCTACTGGTCCGACACGATCTATAATCTTGAATGGTCCAATGTACCTTGGATTTAGTTTCCCCCGTTTACCAAATCGAACAACGCCTTTCCAAGGTGAAACCTTAAGCATGACCATTTCTCCAATTTCAAACTCTATATCTTTTCTTTTACTATCCGCGTAGCTCTTTTGTCGACTCTGGACGGTTTTCAATCTTTGTTGAATTTGGATGATTTTCTCGGTAGTTTCTTGTATTATCTCTGGACCCGTAATCTGTCTATCCCCCACTTCACTCCAACAAATCGGAGACCTTCACTTTCTACCATAAAGTGCTTCAAATGGCACCATCTCAATGCTTGAATGGTAGCTGTTGTTGTAGGAAAATTCTGCTAACGGTAGATGTCGATCCCAACTGTTTCTGAAATCAATAACACAAGCTCGTAGCATGTCTTCAAGCGTTTGTATCGTCCTTTCGCTCTGCCCATCAGTTTGTGGATGATAGGCAGTACTCATGTCTAGACGAGTTCCCAATGCTTGCTGTAATGTCTGCCAAAATCTTGAAATAAATCTGCCATCCCTATCAGAGATAATAGAGATTGGTATTCCATGTCTGGAGATGACTTCCTTCAAATACAGTCATGCTAACTTTTCCATCTTGTTATCTTCTCTTATTGGCAGGAAGTGTGCTGATTTGGTGAGACGATCAACTATTACCCAAATAGTATCAAAATCAGTTGCAGTCCTTGGCAATTTAGTGATGAAATCCATGGTAATATTTTCCCATTTCCATTCCGGGATTTCGGGTTATTGAAGTAGACCTGATGGTTTCTGATGCTCAGCTTTGACCTTAGAACACGTCAAATATTCTCCTACGTATTTAGAAACATCGGCTTTCATACCCGGCCACCAAAAATGTTTCTTGAGATCCTTGTACATCTTCCCCGTTCCAGGATGTATTGAGTATCTGGTTTTATGAGCTTCTCTAAGTACCATTTCTCTCATATCTCCAAATTTTGGTACCCAAATTCTTTCAGCCCTATACCGGGTTCCATCTTCCCGAATATTAAGATGCTTCTCCGATCCTTTGGGTATTTCATCCTTTAAATTTCCCTCTTTTAAAACTCCTTGTTGCGCCTCCTTTATTTGAGTAGTAAGGTTAGTGTGAATCATTATATTCATAGATTTTACTCGAATGGGTTCTCTGTCCTTTCTGCTCAAGGCGTCGGCTACCACATTTGCCTTCCCCGGGTGGTAACGAATCTCAAAGTCGTAACCATTCAACAATTCAATCCACCTATGATGCCTCATATTCAGTTGTTTCTGATTAAATATGTGTTGAAGACTTTTGTGGTCGGTATATATAATACTTTTGACCCCATATAAGTAGTGCCTCCAAGTCTTTAATGCAAAAACAACCGCACCTAATTCCAAATCATGCGTCGTATAATTTTGCTCGTGAATCTTCAATTGTCTAGACGCATAAGCAATCACCTTCGTCCGTTGCATTAATACACAACCGAGACCTTGCTTTGATGCGTCACAATAAATCACAAAATCATCATTCCCTTCAGGCAATGACAATATAGGTGCCGTAGTTAGCTTTTTCTTCAATAATTGAAACGCCTTTTCTTGTTCATCCTTCCATTCAAATTTCTTCCCTTTATGCGTTAATGCAGTCAAGGGTTTTGCTATTTTGGAGAAATCTTGGATGAATCTTCTGTAGTAACCAGCCAATCCTAAAAATTGACGTATATGCTTCGGAGTTTTTGGGGTTTCCCACTTTTCAACGATTTCGATCTTTGCCGGATCCACCTGGATACCTTCTTTGTTCACTATGTGACCAGGAATTGAACTTCTTCCAACCAAAATGCACACTTTGAAAAAACTTAGCATACAGTTTTTCTTTCCTCCATACTTCTAGCACTTTTCTCAAATGTTCTTCGTGCTCTTGATCATTCTTTGAGTAAATAAGTATGTCATCGATGAAAACAATGAAAAACTTGTCAAGATATGGCCCACACACTCGGTTCATAAGGTCCATGAACACAGCTGGTGCGTTAGTCAATCCAAACGGTATAACCATAAACTCGTAATGAACATAACGCGTCCTAAAAGCAGGTTTTGGAATATCATCCTCCTTTAATCGCATTTGATGATATCCAGAACGTAAATCGATCTTCGAATAAACCGATGAGCCTTGTAGTTGATCAAATAAGTCGTCAATTCTCGGCAGTGGATAACGGTTTTTAATGGTAAGTTTGTTCAACTCTCTGTAGTCAATACACAACCTAAATGTACCATCCTTCTTCTTGACAAACAAAACAGGAGCTCCCCATGGTGATGTGCTTGGTCGAATGAAACCACGTTCTAATAGTTCTTGCAGTTGGCTTTGCAGTTCTTTCATCTCGCTGGGTGCGAGTCTATAAGGAGCACGAGCTATTGGTGCAGCTCCTGGTACAAGATCTATTTGAAATTCAACAGATCGATGTGGAGGTAGTCCCGGTAATTCTTTCGAAAATACATCGGGAAATTCTTTTGCGACGGGAACATCATTGATGCTCTTTTCTTCAGTTTGTACTTTCTTGACGTGTGCTAGAATAGCATAGCAACCTTTTCTTATTAGTTTTTGTGCCTTCAAATTACTAATAAGATGTAGCTTCATGTTGCCTTTTTCTCCGTACACCATTAAGGGTTCTCCTTCTTCTCGTATAATGCGAATTGTATTTTTATAACATACGATCTCTACTTTCACCTTCTTCAGCCAGTCCATGCCAACTATTACATCAAAACTCCCTAACTCTACTGGTATCAAATCAATCTTAAATATTTCGCTACCCAGTTTAATTTCTCGATTCCGGCATATATTATCTGCTGAAATTAATTTACCGTTTGCTAATTCGAGTAAAAATTTACTATCCAACGACGTCAATGGACAACTTAATTTAGCACAAAAATCTCTACTCATATAGCTTCTATCCGCACCCGAATCAAATAAAACGTAAGCAGATTTATTGTCAATAAGAAACGTACCCGTAACAAGCTCTGGGTCTTCCTGTGCCTCTGCCGCATTAATATTGAAAACTCTTCCGCGGCTTTGTCCATTCGTGTTCTCCTGGTTCGGCCAATTTTTAATAATGTGGCCCGGTTTTCCACATTTATAACAAACTACATTGGCATAACTTGCTCCAACACTACTTGCTCTGCCATTACTCGTTCTGACACCATTTGTTCCTTTCGTTCTGTTAATCCCTGGTCCGTAGACCTCACACTTCGCCGCGCTATGACCATTTCTTTTACACTTGTTGTAAAATTTGGTGCAGAACCCCGAGTGATACTTTTCACACCTTTGGCATAGCTGCTTCTGATTGTTGTTGTTGTTGCGGTTGTTATTGTTGTTGGGACGATTGTTGTAGTTGCTGTTGTTGCTGTTGTTGTTGTTGTTGTTGTTGTTGTTGTTGGCCCGTTTGTTGTAGTTGCGATTGATGTTGCGATTGTTGGGATAATTGTTGCGATTATTATTGTAATTGCTGTTGTTGTTGTATTGGTGATTCTTATCACCGTTTTCCTCCCACTTTCTTTTGACTTGCTTCACATTGGCCTCTTCAGCCGTCTGTTCTTTAATTCTTTCCTCAATCTGGTTCACTAGTTTGTGAGCCATTCTACATGCCTGTTGTATGGAGGCGGGATCATGTGAACTTATATCTTCTTGGATTCTTTCTGGTAATCCTTTCACAAACGCGTCGATCTTCTCTTCCTCATCTTCGAACGCTCCCGGACACAATAGGCACAATTCTGTGAATCGTCTTTCATACGTGGTAATATCAAATCCTTGGGTTCGTAACCCTCTAAGTTCTGTCTTGAGCTTGTTGACCTCGGTTCTGGGACGGTACTTCTCGTTCATCAAGTGCTTGAATGATGACCACGGTAGTGCGTACGTATCATCTTGCCCCACTTGCTCTAGATAGGTATTCAACCATGTTAACGCAGAACCTGTGAAGGTATGCGTAGCGTACTTCACTTTATCCTCTTCAGTACACTTACTTATGGCAAACACCGATTCGACCTTCTTGATCCGCCGTTTCAATTCGATCGGTCCTTCGGTTCCATCAAATTCCAAAGGTTTGCAGGCAGTGAATTCTTTGTAGGTGCATCCTACACGATTTCCTGTACTGCTAGATCCAAGGTTATTGTTGGTATGTAGCACAGCCTGTACTGCAGCTATGTTTGAAGCTAGAAAAGTACGGAATTCCTCTTCATTCATATTCACGGTGTGTCGAGTAGTCGGTGCCATTTCCTTCAAAATAGTCAAATGGAACAAGTTAATCAAACAGAATATTAAGAGTAGTTAATAGTATTTCGTAGCATAATATGAACTCATTTATAAAAGCTTTTTCTTCATATTAGCATTTTATAAGTTTAAATTCGGGTAGTACCTACCCGTTAAGTTAATACTTAGTAGCTAATATACAATTCAACTACTACAATTCTATATGAAAAACTGATTATAATAATATTTCGCGTTCAAACTTTTATACAATATTTTACAAACTTACAATACCGCTTATTTTACATAAAGCATGAAATATAGCACACAATAACTTTGATACAAGATAGTTGTGAAGATAATTCTAGCTAGTACACAAGTCGTTCAGCAAAGGCAATAAAGACACGTAATTCATACGTCCAGAAACAAGTCATGCATTCTGGTTTTACTAGGACTACTTCCCATCCTTGGTCTTGTGGAACATAACCGTTATGGCCGTTGATAAGACAGCGTGTTGTAACGTCGTCAAAGGGACGAGGGTTACGTAATGTCCAACAGTCCCGTAACAATCTAAAAACCTCATTTCTTACCCCAATTACCGACTCCGTTACTTGTGGGAACGTTTTGTTTAATAGTTGTAGCCCGATGTTCTTGTTCTCACTTTGGTGAGAAGCGAACATTACTAACCCGTAAGCATAGCATGCTTCTTTATGTTGCATGTTAGCCGCTTTTTCTAAATCATGAAGTCCTATATTCGGATACATTGAGTCAAAATAATTTCTTAACCCGTTGCGTAAAATAGCATTTGGGTTCCCCGCAATATATGCGTCAAAATAAACACATCGTAACTTATGGGTTTCCCAATGTGATATCCCCCATCTTTCAAACAAAAGTCTCTTATAAACTAAGACATTCTTGGAACGTTCTTCGAATGTCTTACAAACTGATTTCGCCTTAAATAGTTGTGCCGAGGAATTCTGACTGACTCTAGACAAGATTTCATCAATCATGTCTCCGGGTAGGTCTCTTAAAATATTGGGTTGTCTATCCATTTTGTGTTTTTAAACTGTAAAATAGACAAGAGTTAGATTCATAAAAAAAAATTACTTATTAATACAAGCAATTTTTACATATATCATAAAGCATAAGCACACTATATTACATATATTACACCACACGAATACAACTATCTTATTCCGACTCGCTCGTTTCTTCTTCTTCTTCAGTTTTGGTTCGTTTTGCCAAGTTTCTAGGGATATATGATGTTCCCCTAATACGAGCTGTCGTTTTCCACATTGGTTTAGAAAAACCTGGTGGTTTAGAGGTTCCCGGGTCATTGTTACAACTTAAGGGCTTCGGGGGTTGACGATACATATAAAGTTCATCGGGGTTGGAATTAGATTTCTCTATTTTTATGCCCTTTCCCTTATTATTTTCTTTTGCCTTTTTAAATTCAGTTGGGGTAATTTCTATAACATCATCGGAATTCTCGTCGGAATCCGATTCATCGGAGAATTGGTAATCCTCCCAATATTTTGCTTCCTTGGCGGAAACACCATTGACCATAATTAACCTTGGTCGGTTGGTTGAGGATTTTCTTTTACTTAACCGTTTTATTATTTCCCCCACCGGTTCTATTTCCTCCTCCGGTTCCTCCTCTTCCGGTTCTGATTCTTCTTCCGATTCTGATTCTTCTTCCGGTTCTTCTTCGGGAACTTGTGAATCAGTCCAATATATATTCGACTCTTCGTTATTATTAGGTGAGTCAATGGGATTTGTGCTAGAGGTAGACATCTATCACACAATATCAAACATGTTAAGAGATTAATATATCACATAATATATACATGTTAATAATATATAGTTTCCAACAAAAATGTTAAGCAATCATTTTTAAAGAAAACACGGTCGAAGTTCAGACTCACTAATGCATCCTAACAAACTCGATAAGACACACTAATGCAAATTTTCTGGTTCTCTAAGACCAACGCTCGGATACCAACTGAAATGTCCCGTTCTTATTGATTAAAAACGTTCCATATTAATTGATTTCGTTGCGAGGTTTTGACCTCTATATGAGACGTTTTTCAAAGACTGCATTCATTTTTAAAACAAACCATAACCTTTATTTCATAAATAAAGGTTTAAAAAGCTTTACGTAGATTATCAAATAATGATAATCTAAAATATCCTATTTACACACGACCATTACATAATGGTTTACAATACAAATATGTTACATCGAAATCAGTTTCTTGAATGCAGTTTTTACACAATATCATACAAACATGGACTCCAAAACTTGTCCTTATTTTAATATGCAACAGCGGAAGCTCTTAGTATTCACCTGAGAATAAACATGCTTTAAACGTCAACAAAAATGTTGGTGAGTTATAGGTTTAACCTATATATATATATATATCAAATCGTAACAATAGACCACAAGATTTCATATATCAATACACATCCCATACATAGAGATAAAAATCATTCATATGGTGAACACCTGGTAACCGACATTAACAAGATGCATATATAAGAATATCCCCATCATTCCGGGACACCCTTCGGATATGATATAAATTTCGAAGTACTAAAGCATCCGGTACTTTGGATGGGGTTTGTTAGGCCCAATAGATCTATCTTTAGGATTCGTGTCAATTAGGGTGTCTGTTCCCTAATTCTTAGATTACCAGACTTAATAAAAAGGGGCATATTCGATTTCGATAATTCAACCATAGAATGTAGTTTCACGTACTTGTGTCTATTTTGTAAATCATTTATAAAACCTGCATGTATTCTCATCCCAAAAATATTAGATTTAAAAAGTGGGACTATAACTCACTTTCACAGATTTTTACTTCGTCGGGAAGTAAGACTTGGCCACTGGTTGATTCACGAACCTATAACAATATATACATATATATCAAAGTATGTTCAAAATATATTTACAACACTTTTAATATATTTTGATGTTTTAATTTTATTAAGTCAGCTGTCCTCATTAGTAACCTAGAACTAGTTGTCCACAGTTAGATGTACAGAAATAAATCGATAAATATTATCTTGAATCAATCCACGACCCAGTGTATACGTATCTCAATATTGATCACAACTCAAACTATATATATTTTGGAATCAACCTCAACCCTGTATAGCTAACTCCAACATTCACATATAGAGTGTCTATGGTTGTTCCGAAATATATATAGATGTGTCGACATGATAGGTCGAAACATTGTGTACGTGTCTATGGTATCTCAAGATTACATTATATACAATACAAGTTGATTAAGTTATGGTTGGAATAGATTTGTTACCAATTTTCACGTAGCTAAAATGAGAAAAATTATCCAATCTTGTTTTACCCAAAACTTCTTCATTTTAAATCCGTTTTGAGTGAATCAAATTGCTATGGTTTCATATTGAACTCTATTTTATGAATCTAAACAGAAAAAGTATAGGTTTATAGTCGGAAAAATAAGTTACAAGTCGTTTTTGTAAAGGTAGTCATTTTAGTCGAAAGAACGACGTCTAGATGACCATTTTAGAAAACATACTTCCACTTTGAGTTTAACTATAATTTTTGGATATAGTTTCATGTTCATAATAAAAATAATTTTCCCAGAATAACAACTTTTAAATCAAAGTTTATCATAGTTTTTAATTAACTAACCCAAAACAGCCCACGGTGTTACTACGACGGCGTAAATCCGGTTTTACGGTATTTTTCGTGTTTTCAGGTTTTAAATCATTAAGTTAGCATATCATATAGATATAGAACATGTGTTTAGTTGATTTTAAAAGTCAAGTTAGAAGGATTAACTTTTATTTGCGAACAAGTTTAGAATTAACTAAACTATGTTCTAGTGATTACAAGTTTAAACCTTCGAATAAGATAGCTTTATATGTATGAATCGAATGATGTTATGAACATCATTACTACCTCAATTTCCTTGGATAAATCTACTGGAAATGAGAAAAATAGATCTAGCTTCAAAGGATCCTTGGATGGCTTGAAAATTCTTGAAGCAGAATCATGACACGAAAACAATTTCAAGTAAGATTTCCACTCGAAATAAGATTGTTATAGTTATAGAAATTGAATTAAAGTTTGAATATGATTATTACCTTGTATTAGAAAGATAACCTACTGTAAGTAACAAAGGTTTCTTGATCTTGGAACATTACTTGGAATGGATTTAGAAAACTTGGAAGTAAACTTGCAATCTTGGAAGTATTCTTGATTTTATGAAACTATAACTTTTGGAATTTATGAAGAACACTTAGAACTTGAAGATAGAACTTGAGAGAGATCAATTAGATGAAGAAAATTGAAGAATGAAAGTGTTTGTAGGTGTTTTTGGTCGTTGGTGTATGGATTAGATATAAAGGATATGTAATTTTGTTTTCATGTAAATAAGTCATGAATGATTACTCATATTTTTGTAATTTTATGAGATATTTCATGCTAGTTGCCAAATGATAGTTCCCACATGTGTTAGGCGACTCACATGGGCTACTAAGAGCTGATCATTGGAGTATATATACCAATAGTACATACATCTAAAAGCTGTGTATTGTACGAGTACGAATACGGGTGCATACGAGTAGAATTGTTGATTAAACTGAACGAGGATGTAATTGTAAGCATTTTTGTTAAGTAGAAGTATTTTGATAAGTGTCTTGAAGTCTTTCAAAAGTGTATTAATACATAAAAAACACTACATGTATATACATTTTAACTGAGTCGTTAAGTCATCGTTAGTCGTTACATGTAAATGTTATTTTGAAACCTTTAGGTTAACGATCTTGTTGAATGTTGTTAACCCATTGTTTATTATAACAAATGAGATGTTAAATTGTTATATTATCATGATATTATGATATATAATATATCTTAGTATGATATATATACAGTTAAATGTCGTTACAACGATAATCGTTACATATATGTCTCGTTTCGAAATCATTAAGTTAGTAGTCTTATTTTTACATATGTATTTCATTGTTAATACACTTAATAATATATTTACTTATCATTTAACATAATTAACCAAGTGTATCAATATCTTAATATGATTCATATGTGTAACATCCCGCGTTTTTCCGTTAAATTTAATTTTAACACCGTCTTTTTTTTTTAAACATAACCTTTCGTATTTAAATTAATAGTTTCCGTGAGTAACGTTCATTATATTTCCGCTATTTAATTTTGACATCACCCGTTTACTCGAGCGTTTTAAAAATATTCGATCGGTTAAATCCCGCACCCGCTTTGAAACTCGAGGGACCGGAGTTGCCAAATGGGCAAACTAGTTGACTAGGTCAACTAGTCAACCCATTTTTCATTCATTCCATCATCTCCCTCCTCTCTTTTCTCTCCATCTCAAGAACACACACACAAACCCATTCCATTCATTCATCATCTAAATTCAATCTTGGAAGCTCTCAACAAATCCGACTACATATTCTTGATCCTCTCATCATCCTCTACGATTTGATACTAACTTCATTGATTTTGGGTAACATTTCTAAAACTCTAGATTTCTCTAAATTCGTGTTTTTGACTTGAAATGGTGTTAGTTAGTGTCTATGGCTCGTGTATAACATGAATATATGTTTTGTTTGCTCGATTCTTTGTTTTGAGTAACTAGTTTGAACATTTGAAATGGGTGTGCTAAATCTTTGATTTTGGATGAGTTAATGTTGTTAAATTGTTAAAGTTCATGTTTTAATTGTGTTACTAGTATCACTAGCTTCGTTTTGATGCGTAGGTTGATTAAGGAAACTTCAAAAACATGAATATTGATTTTTGCGGATTTTGGTTAGGGTTTGATAGACTTAAAACGAGCTTTTGATGTTTCGAATGCCATGAAATGTTATTAGTAAGTGTTTAGTTGTAATGTATGCTTCATTACCTTCAAAACGGCATATCGTATGTGTAAATTGGATTCCCGAATCATAAAATACGTTTTACTAACTTGAAACTTTGAAAATAAACCTTTCTTGATCAATTGACGAGTTTTCGGTTATTGTAAATGATGTTTTTGATTGATGATATGTGGTTAGTTGTATTCCTCGTCAAAATACCTTTTCGACGATATATGATAGGCATTATAAGTGTTTGCGGGTCAAGAATTGGGTTGGAAAAGGTTTTGGTTCGTGCACACTTGGAAAAACTGACCAGAATTCTCTGCCCAGGTAGTGGCGCGGCACGCCACATCCCCGCGCGGCGCGCAGAATCGCCTGGCCAGATTCTGCTCACTTTGTCACATTTCACGCGAAATGTTTGACTAGCTACCGACCTCCGATTCACATGAAACTTGTTTTAATATACTTGTATATGAATATTTAGCATAGAAAAATAGTTCGGGACCCGACCCGAACGCGTTGACTTTTTCGTTGACTTTGACCAAGTTTGACTTTTAGTCAAACTTAACCAAACTTTTATACAATCATTCTAACATGCTTTTATACTTGTTTCTTGTATGAAACTTGACAACGTGATTCACATGCTATACTTAATCGAGTCGTAACGAGCCATAGGACTAATTGAACACATTTCACCCGACCTTGTGTCGTAACCGGTTAATTGACACAACTTACTTGTTTAGGTCAAGGCTAAGCAACTTTCATGCATACGTTACTTTGTGAAGTACTTTTATACTCGTGCACTCGAGGTGAGATCATAGTCCCACCTTTTCAACAACTTTTTATACTTTTAAATTGTGGGCTGAGAAACATATACTTTGTTACATTTTGTACTACTTGCTTTTATACTTTGAACACAAGTACAAGGAAAACAAACATTCCACAGCGAGTTAGAACAAAAATCCTCAATTCGATTATCATTAGTTACACTTGCAGGGTGTAAGCGAGAACTTATATTGTGTGGCCATACGGGTTTGACAAACCCTCATTACGGACGGTTCGCTACCGTCTACGGATGAAATATATTTTCGAGAAACAGTGTATGTTCTAACACTATTGTGATGGGGTTCTATGGAAGGAAACGTTAAGTCTTGATAATTGGGTGCTCGCGAACAATACTTTTGGAATGCAAACGATTTTGATAATCAACTATGGGAATACTAAATCTTGTGGTTCAAAAACAACGTTTACAAATACACCTATGATTTCACCAACGTTTTTCGTTGACAGTTTTCTATATGTTTCTCAGGTTCATACTCGGCTACTTGATACATGCTTCCGCACTCTTTGATTACTTGATTGGAGTCTACCATGCATGCATACGCTAGGGATAGCATTTTTGGATTCAAACTTTTGTCTACTTACTTACGCTATTTATAGCAACTGTGGTTTCAAACTAATTATGTCGCAAGTTATTTCATTCATACTTTATAACTTTGTAAACTTAAACTTATTGTTGATCTGTTTGTTAAACTAAACTTTGTACCTTTCAAACGAACGCGACATAATTTTGGTCAAACGAGTCTCATATAGGGACTACGACCACGCAACGGGACCTAAGTTAACGACGCCGTCAATAACGGTTTTGGTCGGGTCGTTACAATATGTACCTAGTAAGACGTTGTTATAACGATAATCGTTATATATATCGTTTTCGAGTTTCTTAAATTAATAATCTCATTTTTATGTATATAACTCATTGTTAAAATACCTAATGAGATACATACTTATAATAAAATCATGTTAACTATATATATAACCATATATATGTCATCGTATAGTTTTTACAAGTTTTAACGTTCGTGAATCACCGGTCAACTTGGGTGGTCAATTGTCTATATGAAACCTATTTCAATTAATCAAGTCTTAACAAGTTTGATTGCTTAACATGTTGGAAACACTTAATCATGTAAATAACAATTTCATTTAATATATATATAAACATGGAAAAGTTCGGGTCACTACATTCTACATGCCTGTTGTATGGAGGCGGGCTCGTGTGAACTTATATCTTCTTGGATTCTTTCCGGTAATCCTTTCACAAATGCGTCGATCTTCTCTTCCTCATCTTCGAATGCTCCCGGACATAATAGGCATAATTCTGTGAATCGTCTTTCGTACGTGGTAATATCAAATCCTTGGGTTCGTAATCCTCTAAGTTCTGTCTTGAGCTTATTGACCTCGATTCTGGGACGGTACTTCTCGTTCATCAAGTGCTTGAATGCTGACCACGGTAGTGCGTAAGCATCATCTTGTCCCACTTGCTCTAGATAGGTATTCCACCATGTTAACGCAGAACCTGTGAAGGTATGTGTAGCGTACTTCACTTTGTCCTCTTCAGTACACTTACTTATGGCAAACACCAATTCGACCTTCTCGGTCCACCGTTTCAATCCGATCGGTCCTTCGGTTCCATCAAATTCCAAAGGTTTGCAGGCAGTGAATTCTTTGTAGGTGCATCCTACACGATTTCCTATACTGCTAGATCCAAGGTTATTGTTGGTATGTAGCGCAGCCTGTACTGCGGCTATGTTTGAAGCAAGAAAGGCACGAAATTCCTCTTCACTCATATTCAAGGTGTGTCGAGTAGTCGGTGCCATTTCCTTCAAAATAGTCAAATGAAATGAGTTAATCATATAGAATATCAAGAGTAGTCAATAGTATTTCGTAGCGTAATATGAACTTATTTATAAAAGCTCTTTCTTTATATTAGCGTTTTATACTCTTTAATTCGGGTAGTACCTACCCGTTAAGTTCATACTTAGTAGCTAACATATCATTTCAACTACTACAATTCTATATGAAAAACTAATCACAAAAAAAAAATATCATATTCAAACCTTTATACAATAACTTGCAAACTTACAATACCGCTTTTTTTTTTACATATAGCATAAAATATAGCACATAAAACTTTGATACAAAGTAGTTGCGAAGATAATTCTAGTTAATAAATAAGGCGTTCAGTAAAGGAAATAAAGACACGTAATTCATACGTCCAGAAACAAGTCATGCATTCTAGTTTTACTAATACCACTTCCCATCCTTGGTTTTGTGGAACATAACCGTTGTGACCGATAGTAAGACAATGTGTTGTAACGTCGTCAAAAGGATGAAGGTTACGTAATGACCAACAGTCTCGTAATAACCTAAAAACCTCATTTCTTAACCCAATTACCGACTCCGTCACTTGTGGGAACGTTTTGTTTAATTGTTGTAGCCCGATGTTCTTGTTCTCACTTTGGTGAGAAGCGAACATTACTAACCCGTAAGCATAACATGCTTCTTTATGTTGCATGTTAGCCGCTTTTTCTAAATCACGAAGTCCTATATTCGGATATATTGAGTCAAAATAATTTCTTAACCCGTTGCGTAAAATAGCATTTGGGTTCCCCGCAATATATGCGTCGAAGTAAACACATCGTAACTTATGGGTTTCCCAATGTGATATCCCCCATCTTTCGAACGAAAGCCTTTTATAAATCAAGGCATTCTTGAAACGTTCTTCGAATGTCTTACAAACTGATCTCGCCTTAAATAGTTGTGCCGAGGAATTCTGACCGACTCTAGACAAGATTTCATCAATCATGTCTCCGGGTAGGTCTCTTAAAATATTGGGTTGTCTATCCATTTTGTGTTTTTATACTGTAAAATAGACAAGAGTTAGATTCATAAAAAAAAAATACTTATTAATACAAGCAATTTTTACATATATCATAAAGCATAAGCACACTATATTACATATATTACACCACACGAATACAACTATCTTATTCCGACTCGCTCGTTTCTTCTTCTTCAGTTTTGGTTCATTTTGCCAAGTTTCTAGGGATATATGATGTTCTCCTAATACGAGCCGTCGTTTTCCACATTGGTTCAGAAAAACCTGGTGGTTTAGAGGTTCCCGGGTTATTGTCACAACTTAAGAAATACGGGTGTTGACGATACATATAAAGTTAATCGGGTTTGGAATCAAATTTCTCTATTTTTATGCCCTTTCCCTTATTGTTCTCTTTTACCTTATTAAATTGGGTTGGGGTAATTTCTATAACATCATCGGAATCCTTGTCGGGATCCGATTCATCGGAGAATTAGTAATCCTCCCAATACTTTGCTTCCTTGGCGGAAACATCATTGACCATAATTAACTTTGGTCGGTTGGTTGAGGATTTTCTTCTACTTAACCGTTTTATTATTTCCCCCACAGGTTCTATTTCTTCTTCCGGTTCCGATTCTTCTTCCGGTTCCGACTCTTCTTCCGGTTCCTCTTCGGGAACTTGTGAATCAGTCCACGAATCATTCCAATTTATATTTGACTCTTCATTATTATTAGGTGAGTCAATGAGACTTGTTCTAGAGGTAGACATCTATCACATAATATCAAACGCGTTAAGAGATTAATATATCACATAATATTCACATGTTAAAAATATATAGTTTCCAACAAAATTTGTTAAGCAATCATTTTTCAAGTAAACACGGTCGAAGTCCAGACTCACTAATGCATCCTAACAAACTCGATAAGGCCCACTAATGCAAAATTCTGGTTCTCTACGACCAACGCTTGGATACCAACTGAAATGTCCCGTTCATATTGATTATAAACGTTCCATATTAATTGATTTCGTTGCGAGGTTTTGACCTCTATATGAGACGTTTTTCAAAGACTGCATTCATTTTTAAAACAACCATAACCTTTATTTTATCAATAAAGGTTTCAAAAGCATTACGTAGATTATCAAAAAATGATAATCTAAAATATACTGTTTACACACGACCATTACATAATGGTTTACAATAGAAATATATTACATCGACATATGTTTCTTGAATGCATTTTTTACATAATATCATACAAACATGGACTTTAAATCTTGTCCTTATTTTAATATGCAGCAGCGGAAGCTCTTAATAGTCACCTGAGAATAAACATGCTTTAAACGTCAACAAAAATGTTGGTGAGTTATAGGTTTAACCTATATATATCAAATCATAACAATAGACCACAAGATTTCATATTTCAATATACATCCCATACATAGAGATAAAAATCATTCATATGGTGAACACCTGGTAACCGACATTAACAAGATGCATATATAAGAAAATCCCCATCATTCTGGGACACCCTTCGGATATGATATAAATTTCGAAGTACTAAAGCATCCGGTACTTTGGATGGGGTTTGTTAGGCCCAATAGATCTATCTTTAGGATTCGAGTCAATTAGGGTGTCTGTTCCTTAATTCTTAGATTACCAGACTTAATAAAAAGGAGCATATTCGATTTCGATAATTCAACCATAGAATGTAGTTTCACGTACTTGTGTCTATTTTGTAAATCATTTATAAAACCTGCATGTATTCTCATCCCAAAAATATTAGATTTTAAAAGTGGGACTATAACTCACTTTCACAGATTTTTACTTCGTCGGGAAGTAAGACTTGGCCACTGGTCGATTCACGAACCTATAACAAATATGTACATATATATCAAAGTATATTCAAAATATATTTACAACACTTTTAATACATTTTAATGTTTTAAGTTTATTAAGTCAGCTGTCCTCGTTAGTAACCTACAACTAGTTGTCCAACGTTAGATGTACAGAAAAAAATTGATATATATTATCTTGAATCAATCCACGACCTAGTGTATACACATCTCAAGCTAGATCACAACTCAAAGTATATATATTTTTGGAATCAACCTCAACACTGTATAGCTAACTCCCACATTACTGCATATAGAGTGTCTATGGTTGTTCCAAATAATATATACACATGGGTCGATATGATATGTCAAAACATTTGCATACGTGTCTATGGTATCCCAAGATTACATAATATATTAGAATACATGTATAATACAATATAATTTAGCTAGGATATGATTAATATAGATTTGTTACCAATTTTCACGTTGCTACAACAAGAAAAATTATCCAATCTTGTTTTACCCATAACTTCTTCATTTTAAATCCGTTTTGAGTGAATCAAATTGCTATGGTTTCATATTGAACTCTATTTTATGAATATAAACAAAAAAAGTATAGGTTTATAGTCAGAAATATAAGTTAAAAGTCATTTTTGTAAAGGTAGTCATTTCAGTCGAAAGAACGACGTCTAGATGACCATTTTAGAAAACATACTTCCACTTTGAGTTTAACCATGATTTTTGGATATAGTTTCATGTTCATAAGAAAAATCATTTTCCCAGAAGAACAAATTTTAAATCAAAGTTTATCATAGTTTTTAATTAACTAACCCAAAACAGCCCGCGGTGTTACTACGACGACGTAAATCCGGTTTTACGGTGTTTTTCGTGTTTCCAGGTTTTAAATCATTAAGTTAGCATATCATATAGATATAGAACATGTGTTTAGTTGATTTTAAAAGTCAAGTTAGAAGGATTAACTTTTGTTTGCGAACAAGTTTAGAATTAACTAAACTATGTTCTAGTGATTACAAGTTTAAACCTTCGAATAAGATAGCTTTATATGTATGAATCGAATGATGTTATAAACATCATTACTACCTCAATTTTTCTGGATAAAGCTACTGGAAATGAGAAAAATGGATCTAGCTTCAAAGGATCCTTGGATGGCTTGAAAGTTCTTGAAGCAGAATCATGACATGAAAACAGTTCAAGTAAGATTTTCACTCGAAATAAGATTGTTATAGTTATAGAAATTGAATCAAAGTTTGAATATGAGTATTACCTTGTATTAGAAAGATATCTTACTGTAAATAAGAAAGATTTCTTGAGGTTGGATGATCACTCTACAAGATTGGAAGTAAGCTAGTAAACTTGGAAGTATTCTTGATTTTATGAAACTAGAACTTGTAGAATTTATGAAGAACACTTAGAACTTGAGAGAGATCAATTAGATGAAGAAAATTGAAGAATGAAAGTGTTTGTAGGTGTTTTTGGTCGTTGGTGTATGGATTAGATATAAAGGATATGTAATTTTGTTTTCATGTAAATAAGTCATGAATGATTACTCATATTTTTGTAATTTTATGAGATATTTCCTGCTAGTTGCCAAATGATGGTTCCCACATGTGTTAGGTGACTCACATGGGCTGCTAAGAGCTGATCATTGGAGTGTATGTTTATACATGTAGTGTTTTAATATGTATTCATACATTTTTGAAAGACTTCAAGACACTTATCAAAATACTTCTACTTAACAAAAATGCTTACAATTACATCCTCGTTCAGTTTCATCAACAATTCTACTCGTATGCACCTGTATTCGTACTCGTACAATACACAGCTTTTAGATGTATGTACTATTGATATGTATACTCCAATGATCAGCTCTTAGCAGCCCATGTGAGTCACCTAACACATGTGGGAACCATCATTTGGCAACTAGCATGAAATACCTCACAAAATTACAAAAATATTAGTAATCATTCATGACTTATTTACATGTAAACAAAATTACACATCCTTTATATCTAATCCATATACCAACGACTAAAAACACCTACAAACACTTTCATTCTTCAATTTTATTCATCTAAGTGATCTCTCTCAAGTTCTATCTTCAAGTTCTAAGTGTTCTTCATAAATTCTACAAGTTCTAGTTTCATAAAATCAAGAATACTTCCAAGTTTACTAGCTCATTTCCAATCTTGTAAAGTGATCATCCAACCTCAAGAAATACTTGTTGTATACAGTAAGATATCATTCTAAATCAAGGTAATACTTATATACAAAATTTGATTCAATTCCTATAACTATAACTATCTTAATTCGAGTGATAATCTTACTTGAACTAGTTTTCGTGTCATCATTCTACTTCAAGAACTTTCAAGCCATCCAAGATCCTTTGAAGCTAGATTATTTCTTGTCACTTTCAGTAGGTTTACCTACTAAAATTGAGTTAGTAATGATATTCATAACATCATTCGATTCATATATATATAAAACTACCTTATTCGAAGGTTTAAACTTGAAATCACTAGAACATAGTTTAGTTAATTCTAAACTTGTTCGCAAACAAAAGTTAATCCTTCTAACTTGACTTTTAAAATCAACTAAACACATGTTCTATATCTATATTATATGCTAACTTAATGATTTAAAACCGAGAAACACAAAAACACTGTAAAATCGGATATACGCCGTCGTAGTAACACCGCGGGCTATTTTGGGTTAGTTAATTAAAAACTATGATAAACTTTGATTTAAAAGTTGTTCTTATGGGAAAATGATTTTTCTTATGAACATGAAACTATATCCAAAAATCATGGTTAAACTCAAAGTAGAAGTATGTTTTCCAAAATGGTCATCCAGACGTCGTTCTTTCGACTGAAATGACTACCTTTACAAAAACGACTTGTAACCTGTATTTTCGACTATAAACTTATACTTTTTCTGTTTAGATTCATAGACTTAAGTTCAATATGAAACCACAGCAACTTGAAACACTCTAAACGGATTTAAAACGAAGAAGTTATGGGTAAAACAAGATTGGATAATTTTTCTTGTTATAGCTACGTGAAAATTGGTAACAAATCTATATTAATCATATCCTAGCTAACTTATATTGTATTACATGTATTCTAATATATTATGTAATCTTGGAATACCATAGACACGTATGCAAATATTTTGACATATCATATCGACCCATGTATATATATTATTTGGAACAACCATAGACACTCTATATGCAGTAATGTTGGAGTTAGCTATACAGGGTTGAGGTTGATTCCAAAAATATATATACTTTGAGTTGTGATCTAGCCTGAGACGTGTATACACTGGGTCGTGGATTGATTCAAGATAATATATATCGATTTATTTCTGTACATCTAACTGTGGACAACTAGTTGTAGGTTACTAACGAGGACAGCTGACTTAATAAACTTAAAACATTAAAACGTATTAAAAATGTTGTAAATATATTTTGAACATATTTTGATATATGTACATATTTGTTATAGGTTCGTGAATCGACCAGTGGCCAAGTCTTACTTCCCGACAAAGTAAAAATCTGTGAAAGTGAGTTATAGTCCCACTTTTAAAATCTATTATTTTTTTGGGAAGAGAATACATGCGATTTTATAAATATTTTACAAAATAGACACAAGTAATCGAAAATACTTTATATGTTGAATTATCGAACCGAATATGCCCCTTTTTAGCTTGGTAGCCTAAGAATTAGAGAAATGGCCCCTAATTGACGCGAATCCTAAAGATAGATCTATTTTGCCCAACAAGCGTCATCCGAGTTACGGATGCTTTAGTACTTCGATTTATCATATTCGATGAGAGTCCCGGAATGATGGGGATATTCTATATGCATCTTGTTAAGGTCGGTTACCAGGTGTTCAACATATGAATGATTTTTATCTCTATGCAGTTTGCGAAATGCCTGATATGAGATGTGTTATAAAAATGAAATCTTGTGGTCTATTAATATTATTTGATAATATGTAGGTTAAACCTATAACTCACCAACAATTTTGTTGACGTTTTAAGCATGTTTATTCTCAGGTGATTATTAAGAGCTTCCGCTGTTGCATACTAAAATAAGGACAAGATTTGGAGTCCATGCTTGTATAATATTGTTTAAAAACTGCATTCGAAGACTTATGTTGATGTGTAATATTATTGTAAACCATTATGTAATGGTTGTGTGAAAAACACTATATTTTAGATTATCATTATTTGATAATCGTCGTAATATTTTAAAGGTTATGGTTTGTTCTAAAATCGAATGCAGTCTTTGAAAAACGTCTCATATAGAGGTCAAAACCTCGCAACGAAATCAATTAATATGGAAAGTTTATAATCAATAGGAACGGGACATTTCAGTTGGTATCCGAGCGTTGGTTTTAGAGAACCAGAAATTTACATTAGTGTGTCTTATCGAGTTTGTTAGGATACATTAGTGAGTCTGGACTTCGACCGTGTTTTCTTTAAAAACGATTGCTTAACACTTTTGTTGGAAACTATATATTATTAACATGTAAATATTATGTGATATATTAACCTCTTAATGTGTTTGATATTGTGTGATAGATGTCTACCACTAGTACAAATCCCATCGATTCACCTAATAATAATGAAGAGTCGAATATATTTTGGGAAGATTCACAAATTCCCGAAGAGGAACCTGAAGAAAAGGAACCGGAAGAGGAGGAACCGGAAGAGGAGGAACCGGAAGAAGAGGAGATTCCAGAGGAAGAAATATTGATACCTATAGTAAATTGATTAAATAAAAGAAAATCCTCAACCAACGGACCAAAGTTAATAATGGTCAATGGTGTTTCCGCCGAGGAAGCAAAATATTGGGAAGATTACTAATTTTCTGATGAATCGGATCCCGATGAGGATTCCGATGATGTTATAGAAATTACCTCGACCCAATTTAATAAAGCGAAAGAAAATAATAAGGGAAAAGGTATAAAATAGAGAAACCCGATTCCAACCCCGATGAACTTTATATGTATCGGTAACATTCCGTATTTCCTAAAATGTAACAATGACCCAGGAACCTCTAAACCACCAGGTTTTTCTAAAACATTGTGGAAAACGACGGCTCGTGTTAGAGGAACACCATATATTCCTAGAAAATTAGGAAAACGAACCAAGTCCGAAGAAGAAGAAACCAGTGATTCAGATTAGAGGGTTGTAATCATGTTGTGTATTATATGTATTGTAGTGTGCTTGTACTTTTATGTTCTATGTAAAAAAAAATTGCTTGTATTGTTTGTTAATTATCTTTTATGAATCTAACCCTCGTCTATTTTTACAGTATAAAAACACAAAATGGACGTTAAGGGTAGACAACCGAATATTTTAGAAGACCTACCAGAGGATATGATTGAGGAAATCTTGTCTAGAGTCAGTCAGAATTCATCAGCACAATTAGTTATGGTGAAATTAACTTGTCAAACATTTGAAAGACTTTCCAGAAATGCCTTAGTTTATAAAAGGCTTTCCTTTGATAGGTGGGGTATATCACATTGGGGAGACCGTAAGTTACGCCGTATTTTCTTTAAAGCTTTAAATGCGGGGAACCCAAATGCAATTTTACGCTACGGGTTAAGAACCTATTTTGACTCAACATATCCCAACATAGGATTTCGTGAATTAGAAAGAGCTTCTAACATGCAACATAAAGAAGCATGTTATGCCTACGGGTTAGTGATGTTCGCTTCTTACCAAAGTGAGAAAAAGAACATCGAATTGCAACTTTTAAATAAAACCTTCCCACAAGTGACGGATTCAGTAGTTGGGGTGAGAAACAAGGTTTTAGATTATTACGGGGCTGTTGGACATTACGAAACCCTCGTCCTTTTGACGACATTACAACATGCTGTCTTGTCAACGGTCACAACGGTTATATTCCACAAGGCCAAGGGTGGGAAGTAGTCTTAGTAAAACCAGAATGCATGACTTGTTTCTGGACGTATGAATTACGTGTCTTTATTGCCTTTTGAACGACTTGCGTATTAACTAGAATTATCTTCGCAACTATTTTGTATCAGAGTTTTTATGTGCTATATTTCATGCTATATGTAAAATAGCGGTATTGTAAGTTTGCAAAATATTGTATAAAAGTTTGAATGTGAAATATTATTATAATCAGTTTTTCATATAGAATTGTAGTAGTTGAATTGTATGTTAGCTACTAAGTATGAACTTAACGGGTAGGTATTACCCGAATTAAAACTTATAAAATGCTAATATGAAGAAAAAGCTTTTATAAATGAGTTCATATTATGCTACGGAATACTATTGACTACTCTTAATATTCTATATGATTAACTTAATTCTTTTGGCTATTTTTGAAGGAAATGGCACCGACTACTCGTCAGAACTTGAACATGAGTGAGGAAGACTTCCGTGCTTTCCTTGTAGCAAATATAGCCGCAGTACAGGCTGCAATGCAAAACAACAATAACTCAGGGTCTAGCAGTGGAGTTAACTCCATAGGAAACCGTGTAGGATGCTCCTACAAGGCTTTCACTACCTGTAAACCTCTGGAATTCGATGGAACTGAAGGACCAGTCAGACTAAAACGATGGACCGAAAAGGTTGAATCTGTGTTTGCTATAAGCAAATGTGCTGAGGAAGATAAGGTAAAGTACGCCACGCATACCTTCACAGGTACTGCGTTAACATGGTGGAATACCTATCTCGAACAAGTGGGACAAGATGCTGCTTACGTACTACCGTGGTCAGCATTCAAACATTTGATGAACGAGCAGTACCGTCCCAGAAACGAAGTCAATAAGCTCAAGACAGAGCTTAGAAAATTACGAACGAAGGGATTCGATATCACCACATACGAACGACGATTCACCGAGTTGTGTTTATTGTGCCCAAGAGTGTTCGAAGATGAAGATGAGCAGATCGATGCGTTTGTAAAGGGGTTACCAGAGAGAATTCATGAGGATGTGAGTTCAAGCGCGCCCACTTCAATGCAAAAGGCAAGCCGAATGGCTCACAAACTTATAAACCAGATCGAGGGAAGGATTAAAGAGCAGGCGGCCGAGGAGGCCAAAATGAAACAAGTCAAGAAAAAGTGGGAAGAACCCAGTGACAAGAGTCACAATTTCAACAATCACAACCACAATCGCACCATATGACGACCCGAAAATTTCCGACCAAATTTAACTTTATCTCTATATGATTTCGACACGATAAGCAAAGTCTGATAAATCGAGTATTAAAATTTTTGAATTGATGACATGAGTTCAGTTAACATTTGACCACTCCTGACGATTCACAAACAATTTTTGTAAATAAATAGGTATATATATATATATATATATATATATATATATATATATATATATATATATAAATGTAAATAAAGGTAATTATACTTATATAAATGTAAGTATTTATAATAGTTTGAAATTATAAAATATAATTTAAGCATTTGAATTAAATAAGTAAAATGTGATACAAAATAATATACAGAATAATTAAGTCACTATTAAAATGATTATATATATATATATATATATATATATATATATATATATATATATATACATACATACATACATGGTTTCTATATTAAATTAATATTATATATATATATGAAATAAATAAGTATTAAATAATCAATATGTGTTATTATATATATTAGATGTTATTAAATACTACATACTAAATAATATGTAATATCAATATATTTATTATTAGTTTTAGTTAAATACTAAAATAATAACGACGAATTATGGAAATTAGTTACATATCTCGATCAACCTTATCAATTTAGTTACATATCATTATTATTTATATATTTATTATTTATTAACATACTTAATTAAAAAGATTACCATAATTAGTTCAATGTCTCTATCTACTTTATCATTTTTTTATCCTGATTAATATCTTGTCGAGTATCACATATACAAAACCAAAAGAATTCGTTGAAATCCACATCATAAAGGTGTACGATTTATTTACAGCTCAATATCATATTTTTTTTTTGTTTGTTGTTCTTGTCTGTCTAAATAAGTCTGTAGACTCCTCACTTCTATAAAACCAAATCAAACCCAGTTAGCATATGATTTCAATCGACCACCATGTACCATAACCACATAATCCACATACATCACCACCTTCCACCCTAATCCGTCACAATCTCTCTTCCTCTCTCCCTCTCTTCTCCAACTGTAAGTACCTGTTACTACATACAAGGTGTTCCTGTTTTGAATCAAAGACGCCATTCAACCACACCAAACCATTATATACGAACAACCCTTTTGTGCTATTGTTCCAGTTACTATCATCGCTACTTTCACCTTATTCCTTTTATCGATCACCAAACAACTGTAAAAGTTGCTGCTACTGTTTTCAAACGGCACCACAAACCATTTTCTTCTTCATCATGGAGTCACCTGCACTAAACAACCACCATTAATATTTGTTGCTTGCTACTATTACAAGAACCAATCCAAGCCCACTTGAAGACCCATTTAAAAAATTCAACTGTTATACCCTCCTGTTACTATTTCTGTCCGGGCATCGACACCATCGATTTTCTTTTTATTTACTTATGCCACTGCTGAGTTTTTCTGTTGAAACGCCACCGGAGCACCACAGCTACGGCAACTATTCTGTCATGAACTCTGTTGCTGTTATTCTCGCACAACTGAAACTGCTCGTCCTTGCTTCTATTAAGATCACGATGGATTTGATGATGCTTGGAAAATGATGAAGTGGTAAAGTTAAGATGATAATGATCCGGATGATATAATGATGAGGATGATGATGATTACGAATAGGAGACGATAATGAATTGAAGCTACAATTGCGTGTTCTTTATTTAACCGACACCTACTAACCCTACCTCACCCATTTGTTAAAGTTGTAGGGTTGCAAAATTAATATACACGATATTTTTTTTGTTACCAGTGAACTGTACAGAATTTGAACAATGGACTAGGACAATTGGACCTTTATTCTTGGGTCACTTGTTAATCTAAATGGGCTGAGTTTCTTATTATGATAATTGGGCCGAAAACTGTTATTGGACCGTATAATTGCTGCTGGGCCAAGACAAAATACGGCTTATATAATATTTACATATGAGTTGTAACAGAAAGACTTAGACAGTGTATTGGTTAAGGGTGTTTGTGATTAATCCAGAGGTCCTGGAATCGAATCTAGGTGACTACCTTATTTTTTTTTTTTATAAAAGACTGTGTTGAAAGCATGGGCCTGGTAGGCTTATTAATTATAGTGACCCGAACTTTTCCATGTTTATATATATATTAAATGAAATTGTTATTTACATGATTAAGTGTTTCCAACATGTTAAGCAATCAAACTTGTTAAGACTTGATTAATTGAAATAGGTTTCATATAGACAATTGACCACCCAAGTTGACCGGTGATTCACGAACGTTAAAACTTGTAAAAACTATATGATGACATATATATGGATATATATATATATGGTTTACATGATATTATGATAAGTAAACATATCATTAAGTATATTAACAATGAACTACATATGTAAAAGCAAGACTACTAACTTAATGATTTTGAAACGAGACATATATGTAATGATTATCGTTGTAACAACATTTAATGTATATATATCATATTAAGAGATATTCATACATCATATTATCATGATAATATAATAATTTAAAATCTCATTTGATATTATAAACATTGGGTTAACAACATTTAACAAGATCGTTAACCTAAAGGTTTTAAAACAACACTTACATGTAACGACTAACGATGACTTAACGACTCAGTTAAAATGTATATACATGTAGTGTTTTAATATGTATTCATACACTTTTGAAAGACTTCAAGACACTTATCAAAATACTTCTACTTAACAAAAATGCTTACAATTACATCCTCGTTCCGTTTCATCAACAATTCTACTCGTATGTACCCGTATTCGTACTCGTACAATACACAGCTTTTAGATGTATGTACTATTGGTATATACACTCCAATGATCAGCTCTTAGCAGCCTATTTGAGTTACCTAACACATGTGGGAACCATCATTTGGCAACTAGCATGAAATATCTCATAAAATTACAAAAATATGAGTAATCATTCATGACTTATTTACATGAAAACAAAATTACATATCCTTTATATCTAATCCATACACCAACGACCAAAAACACCTATAAACACTTTCATTCTTCAATTTTCTTCATCTAATTGATCTCTCTCAAGTTCTATCTTCAAGTTCTAAGTGTTCTTCATAAATTCTACAAGTTCTAGTTTCATAAAATCAAGAATACTTCCAAGTTTGCTATCTTACTTCCAATCTTGTAGAGTGATCATCCAACCTCAAGAAATCTTTCTTATTTACAGTAAGATATCTTTCTAATACAAGGTAATACTCATATTCAAACTTTTATTCCATTTCTATAACTATAACAATCTTATTTCGAGTGGAAATCTTACTTGAACTTGTTTTTCGTGTCATGATTCTGCTTCAAGAACTTTCAAGCCATCCAAGGATCCTTTGAAGCTAAATCCATTTTTTTCATTTCCAGTAGCTTTATCCAGAAAACTTTAGGTAGTAATGATGTTCATAACATCATTCGATTCATACATATAAAGCTATCTTATTCGAAGGTTTAAACTTGTAATCACTAGAACATAGTTTAGTTAATTCTAAACTTGTTCGCAAACAAAAGTTAATCCTTCTAACTTGAATTTTAAAATCAACTAAACACATGTTCTATATCTATATGATATGCTAACTTAATGATTTAAAACCTGGAAACACGAAGAACACTGTAAAACCGGACATACGCCGTCGTAGTAACACCGCGGGCTGTTTTGGGTTAGTTAATTAAAAACTATGATAAACTTTGATTTAAAAGTGGTTCTTCTGGAAAAATGATTTTTCTTATGAACATGAAACTATATCCAAAAATCATGGTTAAACTCAAAGTGGAAGTTTGTTTTCTAAAATGGTCATCTAGACGTCGTTCTTTCAACTAAAATGACTACCTTTACAAAAACGACTTGTAACTTATATTTCCGACTATAAACCTATACTTTTTCTGTTTAGATTCATAAAATAGAGTTCAATATGAAACCATAGCAATTTGATTCACTCAAAACGGATTTAAAATGAAGAAGTTATGGGTAAAACAAGATTGGATAATTTTTCTTGTTGTAGCAACGTGAAAATTGGTAATTAATCTATATTAATCATATGCTAGCTAACTTATATTGTATTATACATGTATTCTAATATATTATGTAATCTTGGGATACCATAGACACGTATACAAATGTTTTGACATATCATATTGACCCATGTGTATATATTATTTGGAACAACCATAGACACTCTATATGCAGTAATGTGGGAGTTAGCTATACAGGGTTGAGGTTGATTCCAAAAATATATACTTTGAGTTGTGATCTAGCCTGAGACGTTTATACACTGGGTCGTGGATTGATTCAAGATAATATATATCAATTTTTTTTTCTGTACATCTAACTTTGGACAACTAGTTGTAGGTTACTAACGAGGACAGCTGACTTAATGAACTTAAAACATCAAAATGTATTAAAAGTGTTGTAAATATATTTTGAACATACTTTGATATATATGTACATATTTGTTATAGGTTCGTGAATCGACCAGTGGCCAAGTCTTACTTCCCGACGAAGTAAAAATCTGTGAAAGTGAGTTATAGTCTCACTTTTAAAATCTAATATTTTTGGGATGAGAATACATGCAGGTTTTAAAAATGATTTACAAAATAGACACAAGTACGTGAAACTACATTCTATGGTTGAATTATCGAAATCGAATATGCCCCTTTTTATTAAGTCTGGTATTCTAAGAATTAGGGAACAGACACCCTAATTGACACGAATCCTAAAGATAGATCTATTGGGCCTAACAAACCCCATCCAAAATACCGGATGCTTTAGTACTTTGAAATTTATATCATATCCGAAGGGTGTCCCGGAATGATGGGGATATTCTTAAATATACATATTGTTAATGTCGGTTACCAGGTGTTCACCATATGAATGATTTTTATCTCTATTTATTGGATGTATATTGAAATATGAAATCTTGTGGTCTATTGTTACGATTTGATATATATAGGTTAAACCTATAACTCACCAACATTTTTGTTGACGTTTTAAGCATGTTTATTCTCAGGTGATTATTAAGAGCTTCAGCTGTCGCATACTTAAATAAGGACAAGATTTGGAGTCCATGCTTGTATGATATTGTGTAAAAACTGCATTCAAGAAACTTATTTCGTTGTAACATATTTGTATTGTAAACCATTATGTAATAGTCGTGTGTAAACAGGATATTTTAGATTATCATTATTTGATAATCTACGTGAAGCTTTTTAAACCTTTATTGATGAAATAAAGGTTATGGTTTGTTTTAAAATGAATGCAGTCTTTGAAAAATGTCTCATATAGAGGTCAAAACCTCGCAACGAAATCAATTAATATGGAACGTTTTTAATCAATAAGAACGGGACATTTCAGTTGGTATCTGAGCGTTGGTCTTAGAGAACCAGAAAAATTTGCATTAGTGTGTCTTATCGAGTTTGTTAGGATGCATTAGTGAGTCTGGACTTCGACCGTGTTTTCTTTAAAAATGATTGCTTAACATTTTTGTTGGAAACTATATATTATTAACATGTAAATATTATGTGATATATTAATCTCTTAACGTGTTTGATATTATGTGATAGATGTCTACCTCTAGAACAAGTCCCATTGACTCACCTAATAATAATGAAGAGTCAAATGTAAATTGGAATAATTCGTGGACTGATTCACAAGTTCCCGAAGAGGAACCGGAAGAAGAGTCAGAACTGGAAGAAGAATCGGAACCGGAAGAAGAATCGGAACCGGAAGAAGAAATAGAACCAGTGGGGGAAATAATAAAATGGTTAAGTAGAAGAAAATCCTCAACCAACCGACCAAAGTTAATTATGGTCAATGGTGTTTCCGTCAAGGAAGCAAAGTATTGGGAGGATTACCAATTCTCCGAAGAATCGAATCCCGACAAGGAATCTGATGATGTTATAGAAATTATCCCAACACAATTTAATAAGGCAAAAGAGAACAATAAGGGAAAGGGCATAAAAATAGAGAAATTTGATTCCAAACCCGATGAACTTTATATGTATCGTCAACACCCGTATTTCTTAAGTTGTGACAATAACCCAGGAACCTCTAAACCACCAGGTTTTTCTAAACCAATGTGGAAAACGACGGCTCATATTAGGGGAACATCATATATCCCTAGAAACTTGTCAAAACGAACCAAAACCGAAGAAGAAGAAACGAGCGAGTCAGAATAAGATAGTTGTATTCGTGTGGTATAATATATGTAATATAGTGTGCTTATGCTTTATGATATATGTAAAAATTGCTTGTATTAATAAGTATTTTTTTATGAATCTAACTCTTGTCTATTTTACAGTATAAAAACACAAAATGGATAGACAACCCAATATTTTAAGAGACCTACCTGGAGACATGATTGATGAAATCTTGTCTAGAGTCAGTCAGAATTCCTCGGCACAACTATTTAAGGCGAGATCAGTTTGTAAGACATTCGAAGAACGTTCCAAGAATTCCTTGGTTTATAAAAGGCTTTCGTTCAAACGATGGGGGATATCACATTGGGAAATCCATAAGTTACGATGTGTTTACTTTGACGCATATATTGCGGGGAACCCAAATGCTATTTTACGCAACGGGTTAAGAAATTATTTTGACTCAATATATCTGAATATAGGACTTCGTGATTTAGAAAAAGCGCCTAACATGCAACATAAAGAAGCATGTTATGCTTACGGGTTAGTAATGTTCGCTTCTCACCAAAGTGAGAACAAGAACATCGGGCTACAACTATTAAACAAAACGTTCCCACAAATGACGGAGTCGGTAATTTGGGTAAGAAATGAGGTTTTTAGATTGTTAAGGGACTGTTGGATATTACGTAACCCTCGTCCCTTTGACGACGTTACAACACGCTGTCTTATCAACGGCCATAACGGTTATGTTCCACAAGACCAAGGATGGGAAGTAGTCCTAGTAAAACCAGAATGCATGACTTATTTCTGGACGTATGAATTACGTGTCTTTATTGCCTTTACTGAACGACTTGTGTACTAGCTAGAATTATCTTCACAACTATCTTGTATCAAAGTTATTGTGTGCTATATTTCATGATATATGTAAAATAAGCGGTATTGTAAGTTTGTAAAATATTGTGTAAAAGATTGAACGCGAAATATTATTATAATCAGTTTTTCATATAGAATTGTAGTAGTTGAATTGTATATTAGGTACTAAGTATGAACTTAACGGGTAGGTACTACCCGAATTTAAACTTATAAAACGCTAATATGAAGAAAAAGCTTTTATAAATGAGTTCATATTATGCTACGAGATACTATTGACTACTCATAATATTCTGTATGATTAACTTGTTTCATTTGACTATTTGAAGGAAATGGCACCGACTACTCGACAAATCTTGAATATGAGCGAAGAGGAATTTCGTGCCTTTCTTGCTTCAAACATAGCCGCAGTACAGGCTGCGCTACATACCAACAATAACCTTGGATCTAACAGTACAGGAAATCGTGTAGGATGCACCTACAAAGAATTCACTGCCTGCAAACTGTGACGACTCGGGAATTTCTGACCAAATTTAAACTTAATCTTTATATGAATTCAACACGATAAGCAAAGTATGTAATGTTGAGTCTCAAAATTTTTGAACTATGTACATGGATTCAGTTAACCTTTGAATTATTATCATGTATGCAATTACCTTCGACTGCTTTCGACGATTCACGAACAATTAATTGTAAATAGATATGTGTGTATGTATATATAAATAATAATTATAAATGTATGTGAATATATTATAGTGTGAAATAACGAGATACCAATTAATATGTAGAATTGAATATGTAAAATAACATAAAATAATAAAGCTGTTATCAAAATAAATATATATATGATTATTATACATAATCATTATTATATATATATGATAATATATAAAATTTATAAATAATAAGTATTCAATAAAAGTTATTACGTGTTATATGTAATCACAAGTTAAAGAATAAAGGTTATATTAGTATTATGATTGTTACTTTCATAATTATTATTAATAACAGTATTAATAATTGTATTATTAATAGGTATCTATATATATGAAATTAGATATAAGTTGTTATATTATTAAAAATTATTAATGTTATTATTATCAATAATTTTATTATCAGTAGTATTATTTCTATTATTATTATTATTAGTTCCATCTTTATATTTAAAATTATATCGAATATTAATGATGTATAATTATTATTAAAAATTTATACAATCTATGATTATTATCAGTATTAATATAATTATTATAATTATTAATATCATTATAATTTACTTTCATTATAATTATTATTATTATTTATTAATAATAGATTTATTAAATTATTTATATTTAAAACTATAAAAGAATCAAATAATTCGTACGATTTGTTATATGTATCTTTCAAACTGTTGTTGGTTGTTAAATCTATCTCTAATCAGTATTCCATCGACATCAAATTATAATGGAAACAAAAAAATCAATTAACATCAAGAACAGTTTTTGTTTATTTTTTATTTCTTTTTCTGTACTGGATTACTAATTTCTGTCAATGAAATCGGTGGGTATAATTGATCAAAGTCATTGAAAGAGATATGATTCAACATATACTATCACCTACCAATTCCCATTATTCATTTACAGCTTTATATTAATCAAATTAAATCAGAAAAAAAGGAACGTAACAGAAATGACTCTGTTCTTCACCATTTTTATTAAGAGCTCGAATTGATATTGATTTTCAAAATCCATAAATGTGATTCTGTTAAGAATCCCTTGTTTATACTTTCTGTAAAACTTCAAGTATCAATTCTTACTAACAAGGTCGAATTTAAGAGTCAAAATATCGATTATAAAAGTCAACAGTTTGTTCTTCATCAGAATTTGAATTTGATTTTGTGTTTCCAGTCAAATTGATTCTCCATAAAGTTTTTATAAATGATTTTGAACGTCTTTTATGTAGAAGTCAACAACTGAAACGATCTAAATTTCGAGAATCAATTTTTGGTTCATAACAGCGTATTTATTCTGTTACAGTTTTAATTATATTATTTATGATTCTGTTTTAAATTAATTCAAGTATTCAAGTATTCTATGGAGAACGATTCTGTTGAAAATTACATATACAAATTAATCTTTACAATTGCTGTTATGATGGCTCGAACCCTGATTCGATTGGATTGATTTGAAGAAGAAAGAAAGAAAAAGAAATAGAAACAAAAAGGGGTTAAATATAAATTCGATACCAATTTATTCAGAAAGATTAAAACAGACGGATGGTTGTGTATGATTGCGGGTATTCGAGGAGTCGTGGGTTCAATTCTGGTTCAGGGCGTTTTCTTTTTAAAATGAGTTTTTGAGGTAGTTCTTCATTTTAAAATTTATTATTATTACTATTATTATTAGTAATTGTTAATATTATTTTATTTATTGTTAGTACTAGTATTAGTAATTAAAATTGTTATCATGTAAATAAAGATTACTAATATAACTATTATTACTACTACTAATATTATCATTATTGCTATGATTAGTATTACCATTTAGTATTAGAACTATTATTATTAGTATTAACATTGTTATTATTATCACTATATTACTTAAGTAAAGTATCATTTTATTATAAGAACTATTATTATTATTAATTATTATTCTTATTATTGTTATTGGTATTATTATCATTAGTTATAGTTATTATTATTATCACATGTATTATAATTATTATTAATATTAATGTTGAAATAAGTATTAGTTATCATTATTATGATTAGAATATTATTATTATTATTATTTTTAAGTATCTGAATTATTATTAATAAGTATTATGAACGTTACTTATTATTATTACTACCATTAATATAAGTAGTGGTTACCAACTATTATTATCGTTAACATAACCCTAGTTACAATTATAATTATAATTAGTATTGTTATTACTAATAATATTATTGTCAAAATAAGTATTAATATTAAATACTATGATTATTAATATTATCTTTATTAATCTCAAAAACTATCATTTTTAAGCAAATAAATATTTTGTACATAAAATGTATTTATTATATATACTACACCTATATTAAAACTTCACATAACTATATATATATATATATATATATATATATATATATATATATATATATATATATATATATATATATATATATATATATATATATATAAAACCTACTAAAATTATTTATATAAACACTTACAAACAACAAATTATCGATTTTTAAATATAATATTAAACAAGTACATATATCAATATATTAATATAACTATAAAATATTAACCATATGAATGAACAAACAAATTAAAAATATATGTCATTAATATAAAAGTAATGTAATTAATAAATTTATATATATATTCATTCGAATACGATTATATGTGTTAATATGTATACAAATGATATAGGTTCGTGAATCCGAGGCCAACCCTGCATTGTTCAATGTTGTCATATGTATTTTTACTACAAAATACAGTACTGTGAGTTCATTTGATTTTTTTTTTACTCTTTACGTTTTTGGACTGAGAATACATGCAAATGCTTTATTAACTGTTTACAATACTTATATGCGTGAGTTTCATTAATCCCTTTTTAAATGCTTTTACAATATATATTTTTGGGACTGAGAATACATGCGCTGTTTTTATAACTGTTTTACGAAATAGACACAAGTAATTGAAACTACATTATATGGTTGAATGATCGAAATCGAATATGCCCCTTTTTATTAAGTCTAGTAATCTAAGAATTAGGGAACATACACCCTAATTGATGTGAACTCTAAAGATAGATCTATCGGGCCCAACAAGCCCCATCCAAAGTACCGAATGCATTAGTACTTCGAAATTTATATCATGTCCGAAGGAGGATCCCGGAATGATGGGGATATTCTTATATGCATATTGTGAATGTCGGTTACCAGGTGTTCAATCCATATGAATGATATTTTTGTCTCTATGCATGGGAAGTATGTTTATGATAAATGGAAATATGAAATCTTGTGGTCTATTAAAATTATGAAATGATTATTTATGTTAAACTAATGAACTCACCAACCTTTTGGTTGACACTTGAAAGCATGTTTATTCTCAGGTATGAAAGAAATCTTCCGCTGTGCATTTGCTCATATTAGAGATATTACTTGGAGTCATTCATGACATATTTCAAAAGACGTTGCATTCGAGTCATCGAGTTCATCAAGATTATTATTAAGTCGATTATAGTTGGATATATAATGAAATAGTATGCATGCCGTCAACTTTCGATGTAATGAAAGATTGTCTTTTCAAAAACGAATGCAATGTTTGTAAAATGTATCATATAGAGGTCAAGTACCTCGCGATGTAATCAACTATTGTGAATCATTTGTAATCGATATGGACTTCGTCCAGATGGATTAGGACGGGTCTTCACAGTTGGTATCAGAGCGGTGGTCATAGTGAACCAGGTCTTGCATTAGTGTGTCTAACTAGTAGTCGTTAGGATGCATTAGTGAGTCTGGACTTCGACCTGGTCTGCATGTCAAAAAGTTTTGCTTATCATTTTGTGTCGAAAATTATCTGCTTATCATTCTTAGTCTAGACACGTCTTGCTGCATTGATTGCATGAATAGTGTATAGACAAGATTCATATCTTAGCATATCTGTTACTGTAAACCTTACCTGGCGTATCCCGTAAATTCCTCCGTAATCTACGAAACCTTTTGTTCTATATATATGGATATTCTATGTAATTAAAAATACTATCCGTTAGCCAAAAAATCATTTCATATTTAAAAATTCTTTATTCAATCGTACGTAATGGAATTCGTCATTAGTTCAAGTCACTCGGATTCCGAAATGGAATCCCACTCAAGCTCCGAAAGCAGTGTGACCGGAATAGATCAACCAATCAGTCATCCTCTATTCTGGATGAACTGGGGATGGGTTCGTAGCCTCCTCAATCATTGGAGACAAGAAGAAGGTGATCCTTTCCATCCGCCATATTGCCCTATTGGCGAAGAACCTGAAGCACTTACCAGTGAACTTGTTCGAAACACCATCTTTTCTCTCATTTCCAGAGTATCTCGCCACGATTATATACTATACCAAATTCTAGATTATATTTATCCGCTAGTTCGAACCGAAAATCACCCCGGTGTAATAGAAGAAATCAACGAGCTTCGCGCTCGGGTAGTGGCTTTAGAGAATATGGTGCGAAGGTTACAAACACCAGCAGCAGCACCAGCAGCATAATCAGTACCGCCACCAATGTCAACAGTACCATCACCACCACCAACATCAACATCCGCATCCCACACCTCAACATCTTAATCTATACCTCGAACATCAACGTCATACGCACCATGGATACCAAGGAGTACCAATAACAACAACATCATCACACGTCTCAACCTCGCAATCTATACCTCAAGCATAATCATCGTTCTACGAATCGTTTTACGAATCGATCTACATAAACTATCTTCGTCCTTCATGGTGATTATGTAATCTCTAATATTTTAGAGATTATGTACTCTAGTTCTAGCCGTAAATCTGATGAGTTTAATTTCACATTGACTCATTAAATCCATAATTAAGTTTGAAGAAAAATATATATGTATATATGTTTTCATAAAGATTGTAATTAAAATTTTTATTATACAAACTGTTAATGGTGAAAATATTTTAACGGGTAGGTAATACCCGAGGAATATTTAGATTTCGCATTAATAAGTTACACTGTACATTCTTTGAATCTGATTCAACAGTCATTTACTATCCTACTTGCAGCCACAGCTATAGGAATCCGTTCATCACAGAATAACCATTTTCATTCAATTTCATATTTGGATTTTGACCTATCAGAATCCGACAAGTGGCATAATGAAGAAAACATTGGACAAAATAAAATTTGTTGGAAACAAACAAATTAACTATGAGAAATTTTGTTAAGAATCCACGCTAACAAAATCCTAGCTAGCTGTTCCTAGCTAACTGAGAACATTTTATTTATCGCAATTTATTTTATCGTAATTTACATTCTCGCAATTTTACTTATCGTCATTTAATTTCTGTTATTTACTTTACGTACTTTATTTATCGTTATTTAATTTTCTGTTATTTATTTTACGCACTTTAAATATCGGGACACGTATACAAGGTTTTGACATATCATATCGACGCATCTATATATATTATTTGGATTCATCATAGACACTCTATATGCAGTAATGATCGAGTTCTCTATACATGGTTGAGGTTGATTCTACAATAAGATATATAGTTTGAGTTGTGATCGAGTCTGAGACGTATACGGGTCACGACACGTATTAATTAATTCGAATATTATATATTAAACTATATATGAATTATTGGACTGTCAACTGTGGACTATCGACTGTGGACTAATAACATTGGACAATTAAAATGAATTAAAATATTGATTATAACATATGAAACTAAATAATTCTTCAAGTTGCCACTTGATTTCGTCTTAAACATCATTTGTATCTTCACAATTACATTATGCGTTGAAATCTTTCATGATTCTTGAAAACACCTCAATCGAGAGGATGAACCAACCGCACTTCATTTACGGAAGAAAAGATTGATGCATACAGTAATGCACTTGAAAAACTCTCAGAGACTGAGTAAACGTTCAATACATAAGTGTGCTAAATTCTTTAGTGTTATTATTACCCAAAATAACTTTGCAGTTCTTCTTCAAAATAGCCAATTTTGTCACAGCTCCAGCAAGACAACTTCGACCTTTCGTACGAAACAACCTTATTATAACGTTGATATATACGCATGCCCTTTTATTATTACCAGGGAACCTTTCATATTCCACCATATTACCATCAGCGTTTAATCATCTAAAAACACAATTTTCCTGAAACCACCTCAGATTAATAACCGATGATTCAGATATCATAGCATTAAATGCAGAGGAAACAGAAAAATAGTAGATGGTCTAAACGAACAAAAGTTTGATGATAAAGAAAGGAGTGTTAGGAGCGCTCGATAGAAAATTGGGTATTGAAAAACAGATTGAGCTACCTATGAAGGAGACCAAGGACAAATACAATAACCAAACCCTATATTCAAAGAATTTAGGTAATTCTGGATCCGATGAAACCTTCAACGAATATCTTGCTCCGTACTCATGTTAAAATCTTGCGGAAAATCTTTCTCCATCAACCATCGAACTTAGAAATTCCAAAATATCATCATCAATATCTTCGATATTTCTGAGGATATTTTCGTAAATATTCTCGTCCGAAATTATATACCTCTTCGTGCTTCCTGTGTATCATCATATTGGAAACATTCAATAGAAAATTTAGTACCGAAAAGCAGATTATGCGAAACTATGAAGAAAGCCGTGGACAAATCACAAAGAATAAGTTTGACTTCAAAGAATCCAAATGAATCCAAATGAATCAATGTCTGCTGAAGTCTTGAGCAAATATCTTGCTCCTTACTCTAAACCCTTGCGGACAATATTCTTCATCATCCTCAGATCTTAGAAATTTCAAGATATCATCGTATCTTTCATTATAAATATCCTCCATATTTCTGAAGATATTTTCGTAACTATTCTTATCTGAAATCATTAATCTATTAGTGCTATCAGTGTTACATCATATAGAAACTGTTAGTTGCTATATTCTGTAAACTTTCGAGCTTAAAATACGAATGTTATTGAAGTAATGTTGGGAACTGATGCATGAGTTAGTATAATATAATGACACTTGATCAACGTGATTATATTACAGTAAGTCATGCTGAGTTTCTAATGAAACGTGATGATTCACAGATCATAACGTCATCATGTGTCATGTTACATAACTCTTTCATTCTGCTTAATTTCTTAACATATCAAGAAAATATATTCTTGATAGTTCTATTCTCAGTGATTCTGGTAATTTGACAAATCAAATCGTGCTATTACGTTCTTTCTTGTTTAGAACATTAAGTTCATTCGAAATTCCATACCTACAAATTCTGGACCATTATTCGCTTGATCTAAAGTCGGGAAGAGAAAACAAGAACATGGAGCTCCGAAAAATAAAGGAAAATATAAAGCCGATCACAAACACAGGAATTACAAACCGTGGATATCAGTACGTATAGCAATATAAAGACACGGGAGGATTATAAATACAATAATCCCTAGAGCATAATAGAAATAAACAGATTCTTCAGGTGGGAGTTGGAAAAGGAGAATGAATGTTAAGATAGTAAGAAAAAGGACAAGGATCAGAGCCGGATTAAGCATTTTTCATAAACTTTTGAATTTGGGATTTGGGTATAGGAATGGTAAAAGTAACAGAACGGAAGAAGTTAATTTATAGTGACATATCTGATAGAAAAATCAAGGCAGATCTCCGCATTAAATTAGAGAATCCTAATTTTCTTACTCGCCGAAGAATCAAATCTTTTAGATTTTGAAGAGTATCTTTAAATCCCTTGAATTCCGGAATTCAACCAAGACAACGTCAATAGTTAAGATACACCTTATTTTTCTAAATTCAATCCTGTCTACGTCAAAAGATATGACGAATCTACATTTACTCATTTCACTCTTTCATGATAGGTTCACTCGTACCCTTCGTAAAAAACGAAATGTTTTATCCATATTACTCGATGATGATAAAACTTAATTTATCAACTCATATTCATCATGAAAACATTTTTATTGTTAGCCATGACCACCTCACTCAAATTTCGGGACGAAATTTCTTTAACGGGTAGGTACTGTGACGACCCGGGAATTTCCGACCAAATTTAAACTTAATCTTTATATGAATTCGACACGATAAGCAAAGTATGTAATGTTGAGTCTCAAAATTTTTGAACTATGTACATGGATTCAGTTAACCTTTGAATTATTATCATGTATGCAATTACCTTCGACTGCTTCCGACGATTCACGAACAATTAATTGTAAATAGATATGTGTGTATGTATATATAAATAATAATTATAAATGTATGTGAATATATTATAGTGTGAAATAACGAGATACCAATTAATATGTAGAATTGAATAAGTAAAATAACATAAAATAATAAAGCTATTATCAAAATAAATATATATATGATTATTATACATAATCATTATTATATATATATGATAATATATAAAATTTATAAATAATAAGTATTCAATAAAAGTTATTACGTGTTATATGTAATCACAAGTTAAAGAATAAAGGTTATATTAGTATTATGATTGTTACTTTCATAATTATTATTAATAACAGTATTAATAATTGTATTATTAATAGGTATCTATATATATGAAATTAGATATAAGTTGTTATATTATTAAAAATTATTAATGTTATTATTATCAATAATTTTATTATCAGTAGTATTATTTCTATTATTATTATTATTATTAGTTCCATCTTTATATTTAAAATTATATCGAATATTAATGATGTATAATTATTATTAAAAATTTATACAATCTATGATTATTATCAGTATTAATATAATTATTATAATTATTAATATCATTATAATTTACTATCATTATAATTATTATTATTATTTATTAATGATAGATTTATTAAATTATTTATATTTAAAACTATAAAAGAATCAAATAATTCGTACGATTTGTTATATGTATCTTTCAAACTGTTGTTGGTTGTTAAATCTGTCTCTAATCAGTATTCCATCGACATCAAATTATAATGGAAACAAAAAAATCAATTAACATCAAGAACAGTTTTTGTTTATTTTATATTTCTTTTTCTGTACTGGATTACTAATTTCTGTCAACGAAATCGGTGGGTATAATTGATCAAAGTCATTGAAAGAGATATGATTCAACATATACTATCACCTACCAATTCCCATTATTCATTTACAGCTTTATATTAATCAAATTAAATCAGAAAAAAGGAACGTAACAGAAACGGCTCTGTTCTTCACCATTTTTATTAAGAGCTCGAATTGATATTGATTTTCAAAATCCATAAATGTGATTCTGTTAAGAATCCCTTGTTTATACTTTCTGTAAAACTTCAAGTATCAATTCTTACTAACAAGGTCGAATTTAAGTGTCAAAATATCGATTATAAAAGTCAACAGTTTGTTCTTCATCAGAATTTGAATTTGATTTTGTGTTTCCAGTCAAATTGATTCTCCATAAAGTTTTTATAAATGATTTTGAACGGCTTTTATGTAGAAGTCAACAACTGAAACGATCTAAATTTCGAGAATCAATTTTTGGTTCATAACAGCGTATTTATTCTGTTACAGTTTTAATTATTTTATTTATGATTCTGTTTTAAATTAATTCAAGTATTCAAGTATTCTATGGAGAACGATTCTGTTGAAAATTACATATACAAATTAATCTTTACAATTGCTGTTATGATGGCTCGAACCCTGATTCGATTGGATTGATTTGAAGAAGAAAGAAAGAAAAAGAAATAGAAACAAAAAGGGGTTAAATATAAATTCGATACCAATTTATTCAGAAAGATTAAAACAGACGGATGGTTGTGTATGATTGCGGGTATTCGAGGAGTCGTGGGTTCAATTCCGGTTCAGGGCGTTTTCTTTTTAAAATGAGTTTTTGAGGTAGTTCTTCATTTTAAAATTTATTATTATTACTATTATTATTAGTAATTGTTAATATTATTTTATTTATTGTTAGTACTAGTATTAGTAATTAAAATTGTTATCATGTAAATAAAGATTACTAATATAACTATTATTACTACTACTAATATTATCATTATTGCTATGATTAGTATTACCATTAAGTATTAGAACTATTATTATTAGTATTAACATTGTTATTATTATCACTATATTACTTAAGTAAAGTATCATTTTATTATAAGAACTATTATTATTATTAATTATTATTCTTATTATTGTTATTGGTATTATTATCATTAGTTATAGTTATTATTATTATCACATGTATTATAATTATTATTAATATTAATGTTAAAATAAGTATTAGTTATCATTATTATGATTAGAATATTATTATTATTACTATTTTTAAGTATCTGAATTATTATTAATAAGTATTATGAACGTTACTTATTATTATTACTACCATTAATATAAGTAGTGGTTACCAACTATTATTATCGTTAACATAACCCTAGTTACAATTATAATTATAATTAGTATTGTTATTACTAATAATATTATTGTCAAAATAAGTATTAATATTAAATACTATGATTATTAATATTATCTTTATTAATCTCAAAAACTATCATTTTTAAGCAAATAAATATTTTGTACATAAAGTGTATTTATTATATATACTACACTTATATTAAAACTTCACATAACTATATATATATATATATATATATATATATATATATATATATATATATATATATATATATAAAACCTACTAAAATTATTTATCTAAACACTTACAAACAACAAATTATCGATTTTTAAATATAATATTAAACAAGTACGTATATCAATATATTAATATAACTATAAAATATTAACCATATGAATGAACATACAAATTAAAAATATATGTCATTAATATAAAAGTAATGTAATTAATAAATTTATATATATATTCATTCGAATACGATTATATGTGTTAATATGTATACAAATGATATAGGTTCGTGAATCCGAGGCCAACCCTGCATTGTTCAATGTTGTCATATGTATTTTTACTATAAAATACAGTACTGTGAGTTCATTTGATTTTTTTTTACTCTTTACGTTTTTTTACTCAAGTATGAAAGAAATCTTCCACTGTGCATTTGCTCATATTAGAGATATTACTTGGAGTCATTCATGACATATTTCAAAAGACGTTGCATTCGAGTCATCGAGTTCATCAAGATTATTATTAAGTCGATTATAGTTGGATATATAATGAAATAGTATGCATGCCGTCAACTTTCGATGTAATGAAAGATTGTCTTTTCAAAAACGAATGCAATGTTTGTAAAATGTATCATATAGAGGTCAAGTACCTCGCGATGTAATCAACTATTGTGAATCGTTTGTAATCGATATGGACTTCGTCCAGATGGATTAGGACGGGTCTTCACACAAACCTTTGGAATTTGATGGAACCGAAGGACCGATCGGATTGAAACGGTGGACCGAGAAGGTCGAATCGGTGTTTGCCATAAGTAAGTGTACTGAAGAGGACAAAGTGAAGTACGCTACGCATACCTTCACAGGTTCTGCGTTAACATGGTGGAATACCTATCTAGAGCAAGTGGGACAAGATGATGCTTACGCACTACCGTGGTCAGCATTCAAGCACTTGATGAACGAGAAGTACCGTCCCAGAACCGAGGTCAATAAGCTCAAGACAGAACTTAGAGGGTTATGAACCCAAGGATTTGATATTACCACGTACGAAAGACGATTCACAGAATTGTGCCTATTGTGTTTGGGAGCGTTCGAAGATGAGGAAAAGAAGATCGACGCGTTTGTGAAAGGATTACCAGAAAGAATCCAAGAAGATATAAGTTCACACGAGCCCGCCTCCATACAACAGGCATGTAGAATGGCTCACAAACTAGTGAACCAGATTGAAGAAAGAATTAATGAACAGACTGCTGAAGAGGCCAATGTGAAGCAAGTCAAAAGAAAGTGGGAGGAAAACAGTGATAAGAATCACCAATACAACAACAACAGCAATTACAATAATAATCGCAACAACTATCCCAACAATCGCAACATCAATCGCAACTACAACAAATGGCCCAACAACAACAACAACAACAACAACAACAACAACAACAACAACAACATCAAGTACAACAATCATCCCAACAACAATAATATCCGCAACAACAACAACAATCAGAAGCAGCTATGCCAAAGGTGTGAAAAGTATCACTCGGGGTTCTGTACCAAATTTTGCAACAAGTGTAAAAGAAATGGTCATAGCGCGGCGAAGTGTGAGGTCTACGGACCAGGGGTTAACAGAACGAAAGGAACAAATGGTGTCGGAACGAGTAATGGCGGAGCAAGTAGTGTCGGAGCAAGTTATGCCAATGTAGTTTGTTATAAATGTGGAAAACTGGGCCACATTATTAGAAATTGCCCGAACCAGGAGAACACGAATGGACAAGGCCGTGGAAGAGTTTTTAATATTAATGCGGCAGAGGCACAGGAAGACCCGGAGCTTGTTACGGGTACGTTTCTTATTGACAATAAATCTGCTTACGTTTTATTTGATTCGGGTGCGGATAGAAGCTATATGAGTAGAGATTTTTGTGCTAAATTAAGTTATCCATTGACGCCTTTGGATAGTAAATTTTTACTCGAATTAGCAAATGGTAAATTAATTTCAGCAGATAATATATGTCGGAATCGAGAAATTAAACTGGTTAGCGAAAAATTTAAGATTGACTTGATACCAGTAGAGTTGGGGAGTTTTGATGTGATAATTAGTATGGACTGGTTGAAAGAAGTGAAAGCAGAGATCGTTTGTTACAAAAATGCAATTCGCATTATCCGAGAAAAAGGAAAACCCTTAATGGTGTACGGAGAAAAGGGGAACACGAAGCTACATCTTATTAGTAATTTGAAGGCACAAAAACTAATAAGAAAAGGTTGCTATGCTGTTCTAGCACACGTCGAGAAAGTACAAACTGAAGAAAAGAGCATCAATGATGTTCCCGTCGCAAAAGAATTTCCCGATGTATTTCCGAAAGAATTACCGGGATTACCCCCACATCGATCCGTTGAATTTCAAATAGATCTTGTACAAGGAGCTGCACCAATAGCTCGTGCTCCTTACAGACTCGTACCAGCGAGATGAAAGAACTGCAAATCCAATTACAAGAACTTTTAGAGCGTGGTTTCATTCGACCAAGCACATCACCGTGGGGAGCTCCTGTTTTGTTTGTCAAGAAGAAAGATGGTACATTCAGGTTGTGTATCGACTACCGAGAGTTGAAAAAACTTACCATCAAGAACCGCTACCCACTACCGAGAATCGACGACTTATTTGATCAACTACAAGGCTCGTCTATTTATTCAAAGATTGACTTACGTTCCGGGTATCAACAAATGCGGGTGAAAGAAGATGATATTCCAAAGACTGCTTTTAGAACACGTTACGGTCATTACGAGTTTATGGTCATGCCGTTTGGTTTAACTAATGCACCAGCTGTGTTCATGGACCTTATGAACCGAGAGTGTGGACCATACCTTGACAAGTTTGTCATTGTTCTCATTGATGACATACTTATTTACTCAAAGAATGACCAAGAACACGGTGAACATTTGAGAAAGGTGTTAGAAGTATTGAGGAAGGAAGAATTGTACGGTAAGTTTTCAAAGTGTGCATTTTGGTTGGAAGAAGTTCAATTCCTCAGTCACATAGTGAAGAAAGAAGGTATTAAGGTGGATCCGGCAAAGATAGAAACTGTTGAAAAGTGGGAAACCCCGAAAACTCCGAAACACATACGCCAGTTTTTAGGACTAGCTGGTTACTATAGAAGGTTCATCCAAGACTTTTCCAGAATAGCAAAACCCTTGACTGCATTAACGCATAAAGGGAAGAAAATTGAATGGAAGGATGAACAAGAGAAAGCGTTCCAGTTATTGAAGAAAAAGCTAACTACGGCACCTATATTGTCATTGCCTGAAGGGAATGATGATTTTGTGATTTATTGTGACGCATCAAAGCAAGGTCTCGGTTGTGTATTAATGCAACGAACGAAGGTGATTGCTTATGCGTCTAGACAATTGAAGATTCACGAACAAAATTATACGACGCATGATTTGGAATTAGGCGCGGTTGTTTTTGCATTAAAGACTTGGAGGCACTACTTATATGGGGTCAAAAGTATTATATATACCGACCACAAAAGTCTTCAACACATATTTAATCAGAAACAACTGAATATGAGACAGCGTAGGTGGATTGAATTGTTGAATGATTACGACTTTGAGATTCGTTACCACCCGGGGAAGGCAAATGTGGTAGCCGACGCCTTGAGCAGGAAGGACAGAGAACCCATTCGAGTAAAATCTATGAATATAATGATTCACAATAACCTTACTACTCAAATAAAGGAGGCGCAACAAGGAGTTTTAAAAGAGGGAAATTTAAAGGATGAAATACCCAAAGGATCGGAGAAGCATCTTAATATTCGAGAAGACGGAACCCGGTATAGGGCTGAAAGGATTTGGGTACCAAAATTTGGAGATATGAGAGAAATTGTACTTAGAGAAGCTCATAAAACCAGATACTCAATACATCCTGGAATGGGGAAGATGTACAAGGATCTCAAGAAACATTTTTGGTGGCTGGGTATGAAAGCCGATGTTGCTAAATACGTAGGAGAATGTTTGACGTGTTCTAAGGTCAAAGCTGAGCATCAGAAACCATCAAGTCTACTTCAACAACCTGAAATCCCGGAATGGAAATGGGAAAACATTACCATGGATTTCATCACTAAATTGCCAAGGACTGCAAGTGGTTTTGATACTATTTGGGTAATAGTTGATCGTCTCACCAAATCAGCACAATTCCTGCCAATAAGAGAAGATGACAAGATGGAGAAGTTAGCACGACTGTATTTGAAGGAAGTCGTCTCCAGACATGGAATACCAATCTCTATTATCTCTGATAGGGATGGTAGATTTATTTCAAGATTCTGGCAGACATTACAGCAAGCATTAGGAACTCGTCTAGACATGAGTACTGCCTATCATCCACAAACTGATGGGCAGAGTGAAAGGACGATACAAACGCTTGAAGACATGCTACGAGCATGTGTTATTGATTTCAGAAACAGTTGGGATCGACATCTACCGTTAACAGAATTTTCCTACAACAACAGCTATCATTCAAGTATTGAGATGGCGCCATTTGAAGCACTTTATGGTAGAAAGTGCAGGTCTCCAATTTGTTGGAGTGAAGTGGGGGATAGACAGATTACGGGTCCAGAGATAATATAAGAAACTACCGAGAAGATCATCCAAATTCAACAACGGTTGAAAACCGCCCAAAGTCGACAAAAGAGCTACGCCAGCATTAAAAGAAAAGATATAGAATTTGAAATTGGAGAGATGGTCATGCTTAAGGTTGCACCTTGGAAAGGCGTTGTTCGATTTGGTAAACGAGGTAAATTAAATCCAAGGTATATTGGACCATTCAAGATTATTGATCGTGTCGGACCAGTAGCTTACCGACTTGAGTTACCTCAACAACTCGCGGCTGTACATAACACTTTCCACATCTCGAATTTGAAGAAATGTTTTGCTAAAGAAGATCTCACTATTCCGTTAGACGAAATCCAAATCAACGAAAAACTTTAATTCATCGAAGAACCCGTCGAAATAATGGATCGTGAGGTTAAAAGACTTAAACAAAACAAGATACCAATTGTTAAGGTTCGATGGAATGCTCGTAGAGGACCCGAGTTCACCTGGGAACAAGAAGATCAGATGAAGAAGAAATACCCGCACTTATTTCCATAAGATACGTCAACACCTCCAACTGCTTAAAATTTCGGGACGAAATTTATTTAACGGGTAGGTACTGTAGTGACCCGAACTTTTCCATGTTTATATATATATTAAATGAAATTGTTATTTACATGATTAATGTTTCCAACATGTTAAGCAATCAAACTTGTTAAGACTTGATTAATTGAAATAGGTTTCATATAGACAATTGACCACCCAAGTTAACCGGTGATTCACGAACGTTAAAACTTGTAAAAACTATATGATGACATATATATGGATATATATATAGTTAACATGATATTATGATAAGTAAACATATCATTAAGTATATTAACAATGAACTACATATGTAAAAGCAAGACTACTAACTTAATGATTTTGAAACGAGACATATATGTAACGATTATCGTTGTAACGACATTTAATGTATATATATCATATTAAGAGATATTCATACATCATATTATCATGATAATATAATAATTTAAAATCTCATTTGAAATTATAAACATTGGGTTAACAACATTTAACAAGATCGTTAACCTAAAGGTTTTAAAACAACACTTACATGTAACGACTAACGATGACTTAACGACTCAGTTAAAATGTATATACATGTAGTGTTTTAATATGTATTCATACACTTTTGAAAGACTTCAAGACACTTATCAAAATACTTCTACTTAACAAAAATGCTTACAATTACATCCTCGTTCCGTTTCATCAACAATTCTACTCGTATGTACCCGTATTCGTACTCGTACAATACACAGCTTTTAGATGTATGTACTATTGGTATATACACTCCAATGATCAGCTCTTAGCAGCCTATGTGAGTCACCTAACACATATGGGAACTATCATTTGGCAACTAGCATGAAATATCTCATAAAATTACAAAAATATGAGTAATCATTCATGATTTATTTACATGAAAACAAAATTACATATCCTTTATTTCTAATCCATACACCAACGACCAAAAACACCTACAAACACTTTCATTCTTCAATTTTCTTCATCTAATTGATCTCTCTCAAGTTCTATCTTCAAGTTCTAAGTGTTTTTCATAAATTCTACAAGTTCTAGTTTCATAAAATCAAGAATACTTCCAAGTTTGCTATCTTACTTCCAATCTTGTAGAGTGATCATCCAACCTCAATAAATCTTTCTTATTTACAGTAAGATATCTTTCTAATACAAGGTAATACTCATATTCAAACTTTGATTCCATTTCTATAACTATAACAATCTTATTTCGAGTGGAAATCTTACTTGAACTTGTTTTTCATGTCATGATTCTGCTTCAAGAACTTTCAAGCCATCCAAGGATCCTATGAAGCTAGATCCATTTTTCTCATTTCCAGTAGCTTTATCCAGAAAACTTTAGGTAGTAATGATGTTCATAACATCATCGATTCATACATATAAAGCTATCTTATTCGAAGGTTTAAACTTGTAATCACTAGAACATAGTTTAGTTAATTCTAAACTTGTTCGCAAACAAAAGTTAATCCTTCTAACTTGAATTTTAAAATCAACTAAACACATGTTCTATATCTATATGATATGCTAACTTAATGATTTAAAACCTGGAAACACGAAGAACACTGTAAAACCGGACATACGCCGTCGTAGTAACACCGCGGGCTGTTTTGGGTTAGTTAATTAAAAACTATGATAAACTTTGATTTAAAAGTGGTTCTTCTGGAAAAATGATTTTTCTTATGAACATGAAACTATATCCAAAAATCATGGTTAAACTCAAAGTGGAAGTTTGTTTTCTAAAATGGTCATCTAGACGTCGTTCTTTCGACTGAAATGACTACCTTTACAAAAATGACTTGTAACTTATATTTCCATCTATAAACCTATACTTTTTCTGTTTAGATTCATAAAATAGAGTTCAATATGAAACCATAGAAATTTGATTCACTCAAAACGGATTTAAAATGAAGAAGTTATGGATAAAACAAGATTGGATAATTTTTCTTGTTGTAGCAACGTGAAAATTGGTAATAAATCTATATTAATCATATGCTAGCTAACTTATATTGTATTATACATGTATTCTAATATATTATGTAATCTTGGGATACCATAGACACATATGCAAATGTTTTGACATATCATATTGACCCATGTGTATATATTATTTGGAACAACCATAGACACTCTATATGCAGTAATGTGGGAGTTAGCTATACAGGGTTGAGGTTGATTCTAAAAATATATACTTTGAGTTGTGATCTAGCCGGAGACGTTTATACACTGGGTCGTGGATTGATTCAAGATAATATATATCAATTTTTTTCTGTACATCTAACTTTGGACAACTAGTTGTAGGTTACTAACGAGGACAGCTGACTTAATGAACTTAAAACATCAAAATGTATTAAAAGTGTTGTAAATATATTTTGAACATACTTTGATATATATGTACATATTTGTTATAGGTTCGTGAATCGACCAGTGGCCAAGTCTTACTTCCCGACGAAGTAAAAATCTGTGAAAGTGAGTTATAGTCCCACTTTTAAAATCTAATATTTTTGGGATGAGAATACATGCAGGTTTTATAAATGATTTACAAAATAGACACAAGTACGTGAAACTACATTCTATGGTTGAATTATCGAAATCGAATATGCCCCTTTTTATTAAGTCTGGTAATCTAAGAATTAGGGAACAGACACCCAAATTGATGCGAATCCTAAAGATAGATCTATTGGGCCTAACAAACCCCATCCAAAGTACCGGATGCTTTAGTACTTCAAAATTTATATCATATCCGAAGGGTGTCCCGGAATGATGGGGATATTCTTAAATATGCATCTTGTTAATGTCGGTTACCAGGTGTTCACCATATGAATGATTTTTATCTCTATGTATGGGATGTATATTGAAATATGAAATCTTGTGGTCTATTGTTACGATTTGATATATATAGGTTAAACCTATAACTCACCAACATTTTTGTTGACGTTTTAAGCATGTTTATTCTCAGGTGATTATTAAGAGCTTTCGCTGTCGCATACTTAAATAAGGACAAGATTTGGAGTCCATGCTTGTATGATATTGTGTAAAAACTGCATTCAAGAAACTTATTTCGTTGTAACATATTTGTATTGTAAACCATTATGTAATAGTAGTGTGTAAACAGGATATTTTAGATTATCATTATTTGATAATCTACGTAAAGCTTTTTAAACCTTTATTGATGAAATAAAGGTTATGGTTTGTTTTAAAATGAATGCAGTCTTTGAAAAACGTCTCATATAGAGGTCAAAATCTCGCAACGAAATCAATTAATATGGAACGTTTTTAATCAATAAGAACGGGACATTTCATTAATAAATCGGACTAGGCCATTATTTAGAGCGGGTTCTTTGATCGAGTGTATTCTTGATGGGCTGAAACTTCTAAACCGTATATATTTTTAAGGTATAATTAATGTTAGTATTATTATTATTATTATCTTTATTAAAATTATTATTATTATGATTATTGTTATTATTATTGTTATTACGAAAATGACACAAACTATTATTATCATTATCATTAATATTATCATTATTTTTATTAATATTATTATTATTATTATTATTATTATTATTATTATTATTATTATTATTATTATTATTATTATTATTATTATTATTATTATTATTATTATTATTATTATTATTATTATTATTCTTCTTCTTCTTAATATTATTATTATAATTACTACTTTTATATTAACAATATTATTATAACAAATAAATATTTTCTATATAAGTATATACATATTCCAATTACCATAATGTTACATATAATTATATATATATAAAGATTTTTTTATATATAAATATTTACATATAACAAAACTATTGATTTTAAATATAATATTAAACTATATAAATATCAACTATTTTAAATATGTACAACTTAAATATATAAGATATATAATTTACAGATATAACATATGAATTTATTTGACTATAGGTATGTGTGTTAATATATACATAAATGATATAGGTTCGTGAATCCGAGGTCATCCCTACATTTGTAAAATGACGTCATATGTATTTTTACTACAAAATACAGTATGGTGAGTTTCATTTGCTCCCTTTTTAATTGTTTTTGCAATATATATTTTTGGGCTGAGAATATATGCGCTGTTTTATAAATGTTTTACGAAATAGGCACAAGTACTAAAACTAATTCTATGTGGGTTTAAACCAGAAATATACCCTTAGCTTGGTAACATTAAACTACTTGTCTATGTACGGTAGGCGCGAATCCTAAAGATAGATCTATTGGGCCTGACAAACCCCATCCTGACTATGGGATGCTTTAGTACTTCGAGGTTATTTTAAACACACCTAATCTGGTGTACTTCAGAGGGTAAAACATGAACGTTAAGGCTTGTTACCGGGTGCCTACAACTTATAGAATATTTTTATACACTTGCGAGTGTACATATATTTATAAACGGAAATCTTGTGGTCTATTAATATATTGAAATGATTGTTATGATAAACCTATGAACTCACTAACCCTTTGGTTGACACTTTTAAGCATGTTTATTCTCAGGTATGAACGAAATCTTCCGCTGTGCATTTGGTCATTTTAAGGATATTATATGGAGTTGTACATGGTATAATTAGGTCAGTACCTCGCAATGGGACAAGATGTTGATGACTTCGTCCAGATGGATTAGGACGGGTTACTACAGTTGGTATCAGAGCGGTGGTCGTAGCGAACCAGGTCTTGCATTAGTGTGTCTAACTAGGAGTTGATAGGATGCATTAATGAGTCTGGACTTCGACCTAGTAGTTGTTAGGTTATATTAATGATTCTAGACTTGAACCTGGTCTGCATGTCAAAAGTTTTTGCTTACCACCATTTGTCGAAAAATATCTACCAATCATTGTCAGTCTCGACACGTCTTATTGCAATAATTTCATAGATGGTGTACAGACAAATTCATATCCCATCACATTAAATATTGTCTGACACGTTTCCTTAAATTCCTCCGTAATTCACGGGATCTTCTGTACTATATATAGGTATTCTATGTAATTAGAATATCATCTGATATCCAAAAATCATTCCATATTAAAATCCTCTTACTGATCGTAAAAGATGGATCCTACACATGGCTTGGATTCCATTAGTTTCAGAAGCGATTTCGAGATGCGTATTGAAGTAGACACCTAAGTCAATGAACCCTAAGTGTCTCCAACATTTAGCTATTTTTCCTTCTGGAGAGATGGGGGTGGGTCCGAGACTTACTCACACGATGGAGAAACGAAGAAGGCGAACCCTACCATGACCCAAACTTACCACCTAACATCAGAGAAAACGATGTACTCACCGGTGAACCCATGTGCAACACTGTTTTCACCCTTCTTGCCAAAATATTCTGCCTCGAAGGTCGCATTACTGTAATCTCAGAAAATATTCAACCTCTATTTTCGAATACCAATCGAATGGGAATATTAGAAGAAGTTAGGGAACTTCAAATTGATAATCGAGATCTATCGAATCAGATGAGTGGGTGGATAGAAATGATAGAGGGTAGGATTGAAACCCTGACAGGAATGGTGCGTGATTTACAAGCATCACAAGCACCACAAGCACCATCAACATCAGCCCCGTCACTATCAGCAGTACCGACATCATCAGCAGCACCAGCAACATAAATAGTACCACCATCAGCAACATCAATAGTACCACTACCATCTAGCAACAGCAACATCTGCATCTCACACCTCAAATTCACAATCTGTCCCACGAACATCAACATCATACGCACCATAGATACCAAGGAGTACCAACAACAATAACCGATGAAGTATTGAACCATAACTTCATTAATATTCTATGAAGAATATGTAATTCCTAATAGTCTTAGAGATTACTTATTCTATCTCAAACCGAAATTCATATGAGTTTAATATCATATTAATTCATTAAATCTATGATTACATCTGAAGAAAATATATATGTATATATGTTTTCATAAAGATTGTAATTAAAAATTCTTTTGTACAAACTGTTAATGGTGAAAATATTTTAACGGGTAGGTAATACCCGAGGAATATTTAGATTTCACATTAATAAGTTATACTGTACATTCTTTTCAATCTGATTCAACGGTCAATTACTATCCTACTTATAATCACCGATATACGTATCTGTTCACCACTGAATAACTATTTTCATTAAATTTCATATTTCAATTTTGACTCATCAAAAATTCAACAAGTGGCATAATGAAGAAAACATTGGACAAAATAAAATTTGATAGAAACAAACAAATTGACTATGAGAAGAATTTTGTTAAGAATCCACGCTAAGTGTTCCTAGCTAACTGATTACATTTTATTTATCACAATTTATTTATCACAAATTATATTCTCACAATTTTGTTTATCGTCATTTAATTTATGTTCTTTATTTTACGCACTTTAAATATCGGGACACGTATACAAAGTTTTGACATATCATAGTAATTGTATATATGTATAATAATATTCTTGGTACATCCTAACATAATAAGTATACAATACGTTTTGATAAATCCTAAGACAATACATACACAATACGTCTTAGTTAATTCTAAGACAATACGTATACAATACGTCTCTGGGTTGATGCAAAGACAATACGTATACAATACGTCGTGGGGTAATTCTAAGATTATATATATATAAAATATATATAAACTGATTATTGGACTATCAGCATTGGACAATTAAAAATGAATTAAAATATTGATTATAACATATCAAACTAAACAATTCTTCAAGTTTACCACTTGATTTCATCTAAAACCTCATTTGTATCTTGACGATTATAATCCGTGTTCAAACCTTTCATGATTCTTGAAAATACCTCAATCGATAGGATGAACCAACCGCATGTCATCTACGGGAAAAAAGAGTGATGCATATAGCTATGCACCCAAAAAACTCTCGGAAACTGAGTAAACGTTTAACACGTAGCTGTGTGATGTTATGCGAGGCGTATATGAAATAGTGTATATTTTTCTAGGAAATACTATTAAATACGATACAATTTTACACAAGATATTTATTTATTTAAAGAATGGATATACTTAAACCTTGCTACAACACTTATAGGCAGTGTACCTAATCGTACAGTAGTGTAGTTTTTAGTAAGTCCGGTTCGTTCCACAGGGAATCTTTTAAACAAAGCTTAACGCTATATTAGTTTTAATTTATAAAAATAAAAATATATATAAGTAATATTATTATTATAAAGGGGGTTTTTTACCGTTTAATAACCGGTTTGTCGATTTTAAAACTTAGTCGCAGTTAAAACCTAATGTAAAATAATAAAAATAAATATAACTTAATTTAAAGCGTAAAGTAAATAACGATAAGGAAATTGCGATAAATAAAAGTGCGATAAAATAAAATTGCGATAATTAAAAAGTACGATAATTAAAAGTGCAATTAAATACAATGATAATAAATAAAAGTGCGATAATTAGAAGTGCAATTAAATGTAAAATAAAGGAAATTAAATATGAAATAAAAGAATTATGCTTATTTAAACTTCCGTAATCATGATGTTTGACGTGTTGATTTTAGTTTTATGCCCATGGGTTAATTGTCCTTTGTCCTGGATTATTTAATATGTCCGTCTGGTTTTTGTCCATAACAGTCCATCAGTCATAAATATAAAGTGCGAGTGTCCTCGTCAAATTATCCTTATACCCGAAGTTAAATATTCCAACTAATTGGGGACTTAAACTGTAACAAGATTTTAATACTTTGCTTAATAATTACACCAGGATATCGACTGCGTGTAACCCAAGGTTTTAATACTTTGTTATCAATTATGCCAAGTGTCCTTGTACATAATTTCACCCCTGTTTTAATAATTTCATAGACTATTAATTCATTCCCGTGTCCGGTTAAATGAACGATTATTCGTACATATAAATATCCCGCCCATCGTGTCCGATCGAGTGTATATGGTTATTTATAGGGACGTCCAATTGTAAATCTTTATATTAAAATTAACAAACTATCATTTAGTTAAACAAATATAAAGCCCATTAATAGCCCATAGTCTAATTTCCACAAGTGTCTTTTGTCCAAACCCCAATTATGGTACAAAACCCAATTAACCCATTTTAGTAATTAGCCCAACATCATGATTACTTCGATTTAAATAAGCATAATAATAACTTAGCTACGAGACATTAAATTAAAAAGGTTGAACATAACTTACAATGATTAAAAATAGTGTAGCGTTACACGGACAAAATTTTGACTTACACCCTTACAATATGCGCTAACATACCCTTATTATTAGAAATTAAAATTAAAATTAATATATATATATATATATATATATATATATATATATATATATATATATATATATATATATATATATATATACATTTAGATAGAGAGATTGATATCTATTTGATGTTCACCAGAATGCGAATAATTATAGGCATGTGGGCTGGAAAAGGAGCTCATGCGATCGCATGAGCTTTGCCCTTCAGGCTCATGCAATCGCATGGCCAGCTGGGGAGGCTCAAAAGGCTACAAAAACGTGGGCTGCTTATTTATTTATTATATAATATAATATATATAATTTAATTTAATTATATATATATATATATTATATTATATTCTTGTACTCCGTTGATTTGTAATTTTTAGTCCGTTACGTCGAGCGTTGAGAGTTGACTCTGGTCCCGGTTCCGAATTTTCGAACTTCTTTTCGTATAATTTAATATCTTGTACTTTGCGATTTGAATCTTGTACTCTTGTAATTTTGAGACGTTTCTTATCAATAATTGGAACCTCTTTGCTTGTACTTTGCACTTTTTAGCTTTTTGGTCGTTTGCGTCTTCAATTCGTCAAATCTGTCTTTTGTCTTCACCTTTTATTATTTAAACGAATATCACTTGTAAATAGAACAATTGCAACTAAAAGCTTGTCTTTCTTGAGGAATAATGCTATGAAATATTTGTTCGTTTTTAGCATTATCAAATATTCCCACACTTGAGCGTTGCTTGTCCTCAAGCAATATAGTCTTGAAATACTAGAATCACTTCTTTATTCTTCACACTTTGTACATCAGTGATTTCTTTACGGCGGTATAAACAATGGTAGTAACGATGTGGTTTACAGTCTCACATGACTATAAAAATTTAGATTCTTTAAGGAAATTGGATCTTTATGAAGACATTTGATCTTTTTGAAAATTCAATCTAGTTTTTACCCTAGATAAGTTTTCCGGAATAACCTTTCACCGATGTTTGCAAATTCTTTTTGTGGGTTTGGTGGGTTTCAGATTTGAAAATTTTAGCTCAAAACTTGTGGTTTTGTGTCACCCACTTGCTAACCTTGTATTGGGAAAGCAACACGTCCAGTATACTTGCTCCGTATATTACCTTTCGGTAAACTACCGTTCGGTTGTAAAGGAAAGCATTGAACAAGCAACTGTTAAGGCAATGTCCCCTGACATGCTTTTAATTATAGTCTATAACGTGTCGGATGCAATTACTATCCTTGGTAGGAGCAATAGTAAAGCTCACCCTTATAATTTTTCGGTCTGGAACAAGGTCCTGTCTTTGACCATGCTATGAAACCACCGTTCTTACGGTTGACACCCGATTTGGTTCAGGTGACCTAATGAATTCCAGGTGAATTCCTAGGATTTTACGTTCAATGGTAATGAACGCATTGAAAATAGGTTTTCAGAAAACAAATCAGTTTGAAATTTTGATCAAAATATTTTCTCGTTCAAGCTCGAGTTTAGATATCATTGAATTCCATGAGTTTGTAATTCTCAATCTTTAAGGTCAATCTCTAGGATTGAGTAATATCAGTCTTAAAAGCTGATTTTTGATCTTTAAGGAGATTATCCTTTCTGGGGATCTGATTCATTAGTCTTATCAAGCTAATTTGCACGGTGCCCCCCATTGTACGAGACAGATCCTCTCATGGTTAGGATAAGTCTGACCACTTAGTGACCCTATTTGATGCTGAGATCCGTGGATTTTCTGCTAATTTTAGTGATGACTTTTCTAGATTTTTCGTCAACCTACAGCTGGTCTGGACGACAACTTCTTGACCTAAATCAAGAAGCGTGTTTCTTTTTCGGAAGACTTTACTTCCTTGTAATGATGGAATTGATTCATCGTGTAGATCCATCTATTCTTTTAAAAGTATTACAATAAATCGGGTAAAACAGTTAATTTAGTCCAAGGCAAAAGTGTAGTGACCCGAACTTTTCCATGTTTATATATATTAATTGGGATTGATATTTACGTGATTAAATGTTTCCAACATGTTAAGCAATCAAACTTGTTAAGACTTGATTAATTGAAATATGTTTCATATAGACAATTGACCACCCAAGTTGACCGGTGATTTACGAACGTTAAAACTTGTAAAAACTATATGATGACATATATATGGATATATATATATATATATATATATATATATATATATATATATATATATATATATATATATATATATATATATATATATATATATATATATATAGTTAAGATGATACTATGATAATTAAACATATCATTAAGTATATTAACAATGAACTACATATATAAAAACAAGACTACTAACTTAATGATTTTTAAACGAGACATATATGTAACGATTATCGTTGTAAACACATTTAATGTATATATATCATATTAAGAGATATTCATACATGATAATATCATGATAATATAATAATTTAAAATCTCATTTGATATTATAAACATTGGGTTAACAACATTTAACAAGATGGTTAACCTAAAGGTTTCAAAACAACACTTACATGTAACGACTAACGATGACTTAACGACTCAGTTAAAATGTATATACATGTAGTGTTTTAATATGTATTTATACACTTTTGTAAGACTTCAATACACTTATCAAAATACTTCTACATAACAAAAATGCTTACAATTACATCCTCGTTCAGTTTCATCAACAATTCTACTCGTATGCACCCGTATTCGTACTCGTACAATACACAGCTTTTAGATGTATGTACTATTGGTATATACACTCCAATGATCAGCTCTTAGCAGCCCATGTGAGTCACCTAACACATGTGGGAAGCATCATTTAGCAACTAGCATGAAATATCTCATAAAATTACAAAAATATGAGTAATCATTCATGACTTATTTACATGAAAACAAAATTACATATCCTTTATATCTAATCCATACACCAACGACCAAAAACACCTACAAACACTTTCATTCTTCAATTTTCTTCATCTAATTGATCTCTCTCAAGTTCTATCTTCAAGTTCTAAGTGTTCTTCATATATTCTACAAGTTCTAGTTACATAAAATCAAGAATACTTTCAAGTTTGCTAGCTCACTTCCAATCTTGTAAGGTGATCATCCAACCTCAAGAAATCTTTGTTTCTTACAGTAGGTTATCATTCTAATACAAGGTAATAATCATATTCAAACTTTGGTTCAATTTCTATAACTATAACAATCTTATTTCAAGTGATGATCTTACTTGAACTTGTTTTCGTGTCATGATTCTGCTTCAAGAACTTCGAGCCATCCAAGGATCCGTTGAAGCTAGATCCATTTTTCTCTTTTCCAGTAGGTTTATCCAAGGAACTTAAGGTAGTAATGATGTTCATAACATCATTCGATTCATACATATAAAGCTATCTTATTCGAAGGTTTAAACTTGTAATCACTAGAACATAGTTTAGTTAATTCTAAACTTGTTCGCAAATAAAAGTTAATCCTTCTAACTTGACTTTTAAAATCAACTAAACACATTTTCTATATCTATATGATATGCTAACTTAATGATTTAAAACCTGAAAACACGAAAAACACCGTAAAACTGGATTTACGACGTCGTAGTAACACCGCGGGCTGTTTTGGGTTAGTTAATTAAAAACTATGATAAACTTTGATTTAAAAGTTGTTATTCTGAGAAAATGATTTTTATTATGAACATGAAACTATATCCAAAAATTATGGTTAAACTCAAAGTGGAAGTATGTTTTCTAAAATGGTCATCTAGACGTCGTTCTTTCGACTGAAATGACTACCTTTACAAAAACGACTTGTAACTTATTTTTTCGACTATAAACCTATACTTTTTATGTTTAGATTCATAAATTAGAGTTCAATATGAAACCATAGCAATTTGATTCACTCAAAACGGATTTAAAATGAAGAAGTTATGGGTAAAACAAGATTGGATAATTTTTCTCATTTTAGCTACGTGAAAATTGGTAACAAATCTATTCCAACCATAACTTAATCAACTTGTATTGTATATTATGTAATCTTGAGATACCATAGACACGTATACAATGTTTCGACCTATCATGTCGACACATCTATATATATTTCGGAACAACCATAGACACTCTATATGTGAATGTTGGAGTTAGCTGTACAGGGTTGAGGTTGATTCCAAAATATATATAGTTTGAGTTGTGATCAATACTGAGATACGTATACACTGGGTCGTGGATTGATTCAAGATAATATTTATCGATTTATTTCTGTACATCTAACTGTGGACAACTAGTTGTAGGTTACTAACGAGGACAGCTGACTTAATAAACTTAAAACATCAAAATATATTAAAAGTGTTGTAAATATAGTTTGAACATACTTTGATATATATGTATATATTGTTATAGGTTCGTGAATCAACCAGTGGCTAAGTCTTACTTCCCGACGAAGTAAAAATCTGTGAAAGTGAGTTATAGTCCCAGTTTTAAAATCCAATATTTTTGGGATGAGAATACATGCAGGTTTTATAAATGATTTACAAAATAGACACAAGTACGTGAAACTACATTCTATGGTTGAATTATCGAAATTGAATATGCCCCTTTTTATTAAGTCTGGTAATCTAAGAATTAGGGAACAGACACCCTAATTGACGCGAATCCTAAAGATAGATCTATTGGGCCTAACAAACCTCATCCAAAGTACCAGATGCTTTAGTACTTCGAAATTTATATCATATCCGAAGGGTGTCCCGGAATGATGGGGATTTTCTTATATATATGCATCTTGTTAATGTCGGTTACCAGGTGTTCACCATATGAATGATTTTTATCTCTATGTATGGGATGTGTATTGAAATATGAAATCTTGTGGTCTATTGTTACGATTTGATATATATAGGTTAAACCTATAACTCACCAACATTTTTGTTGACGTTTAAAGCATGTTTATTCTCAGGTGAATACTAAGAGCTTCCGCTATCGCATACTAAAATAAGGACAAGATTTAGAGTCCATGTTTGTATGATATTGTGTAAAAACTGTATTCAAGAAACTGATTTCGATGTAACATATTTGTATTGTAAACCATTATGTAATGGTCGTGTGTAAACAGGATATTTTAGATTATCATCATTTGATAATCTACGTAAAGCTTTTTAAACCTTTATTTATGAAATAAAGGTTATGGTTTGTTTTAAAAATGAATGCAGTCTTTGAAAAACGTCTCATATAGAGGTCAAAACCTCGCAACGAAATCAATTAATATGGAACGTTTTTAATCAATAAGAACGGGACATTTCAGTTGGTATCCGAGCGTTGATCTTAGAGAACCAGAATTTTGCATTAGTGTGTCTTATCGAGTTTGTTAGGATGCATTAGTGAGTCTGGACTTCGACCGTGTTTACTTGAAAAATGATTGCTTAACAAATTTTGTTGGAAACTATATATTTTTAACATGTGAATATTATGTGATATATTAATCTCTTAACGCGTTTGATATTATGTGATAGATGTCTACCTCTAGAACAAGTCTCATTGACTCACCTAATAATAATGAAGAGTCAAATGTAAATTGGAATGATTCGTGGACTGATTCACAAGTTCCCGAAGAGGAACCGGAAGAAGAGTCGGAACCGGAAGAAGAATCGGAACCGGAAGAAGAATCGGAACCGGATGAAGAAATAGAACCGGTGGGGGAAATAATAAAACGGTTAAGTAAAAGAAAATCCTCAACCAACCGACCAAGGTTAATTATGGTCAATGGTGTTTCCGCCAAGGAAGCAAAATATTGGGAGGATTACCAATTCTCCGATGAATCGGATTCCGACGAGAATTTCGATGATGTTATAGAAATTACCCCAACTGAATTTAAAAAGGCAAAAGAAAATAATAAGGGAAAGGGCATAAAAATAGAGAAATCTAATTCCAACCCTGATGAACTTTATATGTATCGTCAACCCCCGAAGTCCTTAAGTTGTAACAATGACCCGAGAACCTCTAAACCACCAGGTTTTTCTAAACCAATGAGGAAAATGACGGCTCGTATTAGGGGAACATCATATATCCCTAGAAACTTGGAAAAACGAACCAAAACCGAAGAAAAAGAAACAAGCGAGTCGGAATAAGATAGTTGTATTCGTGTGGTGTAATATATGTAATATAGTGTGCTTATGCTTTATGATATATGTAAAAATTGCTTGTATTAATAAGTATTTTTTTTATGAATCTAACTCTTGTCTATTTTACAGTATAAAGACACAAAATGGATTGACAACCCAATATTTTAAGAGACCTACCCGGAGACATGATTGATGAAATCTTGTCTAGAGTCGGTCAGAATTCTTCGGCACAACTATTTAAGGCGAGATCAGTTTGTAAGACATTCGAAGAACGTTCCAAGAATGCCTTGGTTTATAAAAGGCTTTCGTTCGAAAGATGGGGGATATCACATTGGGAAATCCATAAGTTACGATGTGTTTACTTTGACGCATATATTGCGGGGAACCCAAATGCTATTTTACGCAATGGGTTAAGAAATTATTTTGACTCAATATATCCGAATATTGGACTTCGTGATTTAGAAAAAGCGGCTAACATGCAACATAAAGAAGCATGTTATGCTTACGGATTAGTAATGTTCGCTTCTCACCAAAGTGAGAACAAGAACATCGGGCTACAACTATTAAACAAAACGTTCCCACAAGTGACAGAGTTGGTAATTGGGGTAAGAAATGAGGTTTTTAGGTTATTACGAGACTGTTGGTCATTACATAACCCTCATCCCTTTGATGACGTTACAACACGCTGTCTTATCAACGGCCATAACGGTTATGTTCCACAAGACAAGGATGGGAAGTAGTCCTAGTAAAACCAGAATGCATGACTTGTTTCTGGACGTATGAATTACGTGTCTTTATTGCCTTTGCTGAACGACTTGTGTACTAGCTAGAATTATCTTCACAACTATCTTGTATCAAAGTTATTGTGTGCTATATTTCATGCTTTATGTAAAATAAGCGGTATTGTAAGTTTGTAAAATATTGTATAAAAGTTTGAACGCGAAATATTATTATAATCAGTTTTTCATATAGAATTGTAGTAGTTGAATTGTATATTAGCTACTAAGTATGAACTTAACGGGTAGGTACTACCCGAATTTAAACTTATAAAACGCTAATATGAAGAAAAAGCTTTTATAAATGAGTTCATATTATGCTACGAAATACTATTAACTACTCTTAATATTCTGTATGATTAACTTGTTCCATTTGACTATTTTGAAGGAAATGGCACCGACTACTCGACATACCGTGAATATGAATGAAGAGGAATTCCGTACTTTTCTAGCTTCAAACATAGCCGCAGTACAGGCTGCACTACATACCAACAATAACCTTGGATCTAGCAGTACAGGAAATCATGTAGGATGCACCTACAAAGAATTCACTGCCTGCAAACCATTGGAATTTGATGGAACTGAAGGACCGATCGGATTGAAACGGTGGACCGAGAAGGTCGAATCGCTGTTTGCCATAAGTAAGTGTACTGAAGAGGACAAAGTGAAGTACGCTACGCATACCTTCACAGGTTATGCGTTAACATGGTGGAATACCTATCTAGAGCAAGTGGGACAAGATGATGCGTACGCACTACCGTGGTCAGCATTCAAGCACTTGATGAACGAGAAGTACCGTCCCAGAACCGAGGTCAATAAGCTCAAGACAGAACTTAGAGGGTTACGAACCCAAGGATTTGATATTACCACGTACGAAAGACGATTCACAGAATTGTGCCTATTGTGTCCGAGAGCGTTCGAAGATGAGGAAGAGAAGATCGACGCGTTTGTGAAAGGATTACCGGAAAGAATCCAAGAAGATATAAGTTCACACGAGCCCGCCTCCATACAACATGCATGTAGAATGGCTCACAAACTAGTGAACAAGATTGAGGAAAGAATTAAAGAACAGACGGCTGAAGAGGCTAATGTGAAGCAAGTCAAAAGAAAGTGGTAGGAAAATGGTGATAAGAATCACCAATACAACAACAACAGCAATTACAACAATAATCGCAACAATTATCCCAACAATCGCAACATCAATCGCAACTACAACAAACGGCCCAACAGCAACAACAACAACAACAACAACAACAACAACAACAACAACAACAACAACAACAGCAACTACAACAATCATCCCAACAACAATAATAACCGCAACAACAACAACAATCAGAAGTAGCTATGCCAAAGGTGTGAAAAGTATCACTCGGGGTTCTGCACCAAATTTTGCAACAAGTGTAAATGAAATGGTCATAGCGCGGCGAAGTGTGAGGTCTACGGACCAGGGGTTAATAGAACGAAAGGAACAAATGGTGTCGGAACGAGTAATGGCGGAGCAAGTAGTGTCGGAGCAAGTTATGCCAATGTAGTTGTTATAAATGTGGAAAACCGGGCCACATTATTAGAAAATGCCCGAACCAGGAGAACACGAATGGACAAGGCCGCGGAAGAGTTTTCAATATTAATGCGGCAGAGGCACAGGAAGACCCGAAGCTTGTTACGGGTACATTTCTTATTGACAATAAATCTGCTTACGTTTCATTTTATTCGGGTGCGGATAGAAGCTATATGAGTAGAGATTTTTGTGCTAAATTAAGTTATCCATTGACGCCTTTGGATAGTAAATTTTTACTCGAATTAGCAAATGGTAAATTAATTTCAGCAGATAATATATGTCGGAATCGAGAAATTAAACTGGTTAGCGAAACATTTAAGATTGATTTGATACCAGTAGAGTTAGGGAGTTTTGATGTGATAATCGGTATGGACTGGTTGAAAGAAGTGAAAGCAGAGATCGTTTGTTACAAAAATGTAATTTGCATTATACGAGAAAAAGGAAAACCCTTAATGGTGTACGGAGAAAAGGTCAACACGAAGCTACATCTTATTAGTAATTTGAAGGCACAAAAACTAATAAGAAAAGGTTGCTATGCTGTTCTAGCACACGTCGAGAAAGTACAAACTAAAGAAAAGAGCATCAATGATGTTCCCATTGCAAAAGAATTTCCCGATGTATTTCCGAAAGAATTACCGGGATTACCCCCACATCGATCCGTTGAATTTCAAATAGATCTTGTACCAGGAGCTGCACCAATAGCTCGTGCTCCTTACAGACTAGCACCCAGCGAGATGAAAGAACTGCAAAGCCAATTACAAGAACTTTTAGAGCGTGGTTTCATTCGACCAAGCACATCACCGTGGGGAGCTCCTGTTTTGTTTGTCAAGAAGAAAGATGGTACATTCAGGTTGTGTATCGACTACCGAGAGTTGAACAAACTTACCATCAAGAACCGCTACCCACTACCGAGAATCAACGACTTATTTGATCAACTACAAGGCTCGTCTGTTTATTCAAAGATTGACTTACGTTCCGGGTATCATCAAATGCGGGTGAAAGAAGATGATATTCCAAAGACTGCTTTCAGAACACGTTACGGTCATTACGAGTTTATGGTCATGCCGTTTGGTTTAACTAATGCACCAGCTGTGTTCATGGACCTTATGAACAGAGTGTGTGGACCATACCTTGACAAGTTTGTCATTGTTTTCATTGATGACATACTTATTTACTCAAAGAATGACCAACAACACGGTGAACATTTGAGAAAGGTGTTAGAAGTATTGAGGAAGGAAGAATTGTACGCTAAGTTTTCAAAGTGTGCATTTTGGTTGGAAGAAGTTCAATTCCTCGGTCACATAGTGAACAAAGAAGGTATTAAGGTGGATCCGGCAAAGATAGAAACTGTTGAAAAGTGGGAAACCCCGAAAACTCCGAAACACATACGCCAGTTTTTAGGACTAGCTGGTTACTACAGAAGGTTCATCCAAGACTTTTCCAGAATAGCAAAACCCTTGACTGCATTAACGCATAAAGGGAAGAAATTTGAATGGAAGGATGAACACGAGAAAGCGTTCCAGGTATTGAAGAAAAAGCTAACTACGGCACCTATATTGTCATTGCCTGAAGGGAATGATGATTTTGTGATTTATTGTGACGCATCAAAGCAAGGTCTCGGTTGTGTATTAATGTAACGAACGAAGGTGATTGCTTATGCGTCTAGACAATTGAAGATTCACGAACAAAATTATATGACGCATGATTTGGAATTAGGCGCGGTTGTTTTTGCATTAAAGACTTGGAGGCACTACTTATATGGGGTCAAAAGTATTATATATACCGACCACAAAAGTCTTCAACACATATTTAATCAGAAACAACTGAATATGAGGCAGCGTAGGTGGATTGAATTATTGAATGATTACGACTTTGAGATTCGTTACCACCTGGGGAAGGCAAATGTGGTAGCCGATGCCTTGAGCAGGAAGGACAGAGAACCCATTCGAGTAAAATCTATGAATATAATGATTCATAATAACCTTACTACTCAAATAAAGGAGGCGCAACAAGGAGTTTTAAAAGAGGGAAATTTAAAGGATGAAATACTCAAAGGATCAGAGAAGCATCTTAATATTCAGGAAGACGGAACCCGGTATAGGGCTGAAAGGATTTGGATACCAAAATTTGGAGATATGAGAGAAATGGTACTTAGAGAAGCTCATAAAATCAGATACTTAATACATCCTGGAACGGGGAAGATGTACAAGGATCTCAAGAAACATTTTTGGTGGCCGGGTATGAAAGCCGATGTTGCTAAATACGTAGGAGAATGTTTGACGTGTTCTAAGGTCAAAGCTGAGCATCAGAAACCATCAGGTCTACTTCAACAACCCGAAATCCCGGAATGGAAATGGGAAAACATTACCATGGATTTCATCACTAAATTGCCAAGGACTGCAAGTGGTTTTGATACTATTTGTGTAATAGTTGATCGTCTCACCAAATCAGCACACTTCCTTCCAATAAGAGAAGATGACAAGATGGAGAAGTTAGCACGACTGTATTTGAAGGAAGTCGTCTCCAGACATGGAATACCAATCTCTATTATCTCTGATAGGGATGGCAGATTTATTTCAAGATTCTGGCAGACATTACAGCAAGCATTAGGAACTCGTCTAGACATGAGTACTGCCTATCATCCACAAACTGATGTGCAGAGTGAAAGGACGATACAAATGCTTGAAGACATGCTACGAGCTTGTGTTATTGATTTCGGAAACAGTTGGGATCGACATCTACCGTTAGCAGAATTTTCCTACAACAACAGCTACCATTCAAGCATTGAGATGGCGCCGTTTGAAGCACTTTATGGTAGAAAGTGCAGGTCTCCGATTTGTTGGAGTGAAGTGGGGGATAGACAGATTACGGGTCCGGAGATTATACAAGAAACTACCGAGAAGATCATCCAAATTCAACAACGGTTGAAAACCGCCCAAAGTCGACAAAAGAGCTACGCTGACATTAAAAGAAAAGATATAGAATTTGAAATTGGAGAGATGGTCATGCTTAAAGTTGCACCTTGGAAAGGCGTTTTTTGATTTGGTAAACGAGGGAAATTAAATCCAAGGTATATTGGACCATTCAAGATTATTGATCGTGTCGGACCAGTAGCTTACCGACTTGAGTTACCTCAACAACTCGCGGCTGTACATAACACTTTCCATGTCTCGAATTTGAAGAAATGTTTTTCTAAAGAAGATCTCACTATTCCGTTAGATGAAATCCAAATCAACGAAAAACTTCAATTCATCGAAGAACCCGTCGAAATAATGGATCGTGAGGTTAAAAGACTTAAACAAAACAAGATAACAATTGTTAAGGTTCGATGGAATGCTCGTAGAGGACTCGAGTTCACCTGGGAGCGTGAAGATCAGATGAAGAAGAAATACCCGCATCTATTTCCAGAAGATTCGTCAACACCTTCAACAGCTTAAAATTTCGGGACGAAATTTATTTAACGGGTAGGTACTGTAGTGACCCGAACTTTTCCATGTTTATATATATTAATTGAGATTGATATTTACGTGATTAAATATTTCCAACATGTTAAGCAATCAAACTTGTTAAGACTTGATTAATTGAAATATGTTTCATATAGACAATTGACCACCCAAGTTGACCGGTGATTTACGAACGTTAAAACTTGTAAAAACTATATGATGACATATATATGGATATATATATATAAAGTTAACATGATACTATGATAAGTAAACATATCATTAGGTATATTAACAATGAACTACATATATAAAAACAAGACTACTAACTTAATGATTTTTAAACGAGACATATATGTAACGATTATCGTTGTAAAGACATTTAATGTATATATATATCATATTAAGAGATATTCATACATGATAATATCATGATAATATAATAATTTAAAATCTCATTTGATATTATAAACATTGGGTTAACAACATTTAACAAGATCGTTAACCTAAAGGTTTCAAAACAACACTTACATGTAACGACTAACGATGACTTAACGACTCAGTTAAAATGTATATACATGTAGTGTTTTAATATGTATTTATACACTTTTGAAAGACTTCAATACACTTATCAAAATACTTCTACTTAACAAAAATGCTTACAATTACATCCTCGTTCAGTTTCATCAACAATTCTACTCGTATGCACCCGTATTCGTACTCGTACAATACACAGCTTTTAGATGTATGTACTATTGGTATATACACTCCAATGACCAGCTCTTAGCAGCCCATGTGAGTCACCTAACACATGTGGGAACCATCATTTGGCAACTAGCATGAAATATCTCATAAAATTACAAAAATATGAGTAATCATTCATGACTTATTTACATGAAAACAAAATTACATATCCTTTATATCTAATCCATACACCAACGACCAAAAACACCTACAAACACTTTCATTCTTCAATTTTCTTCATCTAATTGATCTCTCTAGATTCTATCTTCAAGTTCTAAGTGTTCTTCATATATTCTACAAGTTCTAGTTACATAAAATCAAGAATACTTTCAAGTTTGCTAGCTCACTTCCAATCTTGTAAGGTGATCATCCAACCTCAAGAAATCTTTGTTTCTTACAGTAGGTTATCATTCTAATACAAGGTAATAATCATATTCAAACTTTGGTTCAATTTCTATAACTATAACAATCTTATTTCAAGTGATGATCTTACTTGAACTTGTTTTCGTGTCATGATTCTGCTTCAAGAACTTCGAGCCATCCAAGGATCCGTTGAAGCTAGATCCATTTTTCTCTTTTCCAGTAGGTTTATCCAAGGAACTTAAGGTAGTAATGATATTCATAACATCATTCGATTCATACATATAAAGCTATCTTATTCGAAGGTTTAAACTTGTAATCACTAGAACATAGTTTAGTTAATTCTAAACTTGTTCGCAAACAAAAGTTAATCCTTCTAACTTGACTTTTAAAATCAACTAAACACATGTTCTATATCTATATGATATGCTAACTTAATGATTTAAAACCTGGAAACACGAAAAACACCGTAAAACTGGATTTACGCCGTCGTAGTAACACCGCGGGCTGTTTTGGGTTAGTTAATTAAAAACTATGATAAACTTTGATTTAAAAGTTGTTATTCTGAGAAAATGATTTTTATTATGAACATGAAACTATATCCAAAAATTATGGTTAAACTCAAAGTGGAAGTATGTTTTCTAAAATGGTCATCTAGACGTCGTTCTTTCGACTGAAATGACTACCTTTACAAAAACGACTTGTAATTTAATTAGAGTTCAATATGAAACCATAGTAATTTAATTCACTCAAAACGGATTTAAAATGAAGAAGTTATGGGTAAAACAAGATTGGATAATTTTTCTCATTTTAGCTACGTGAAAATTGGTAACAAATCTATTCCAACCATAATTTAATCAACTTGTATTGTATATTATGTAATCTTGAGATACCATAGACACGTATACAATGTTTTGACCTATCATGTCGACACATCTATATATATTTCGGAACAACCATAGACACTCTATATGTGAATGTTGGAGTTAGCTATACAGGGTTGAGGTTGATTCCAAAATATATATAGTTTGAGTTGTGATCAATACTGAGATACGTATACACTGGGTCGTGGATTGATTCAAGATAATATTTATTGATTTATTTCTGTACATCTAACTGTGGACAACTAGTTGTAGGTTACTAACGAGGACAGCTGACTTAATAAACTTAAAACATCAAAATATATTAAAAGTGTTGTAAATATATTTTGAACATACTTTGATATATATGTATATATTGTTATAGGTTTGTGAATCAACCAGTGGCCAAGTCTTACTTCCCGACGAAGTAAAAATCTGTGAAAGTGAGTTATAGTCCCACTTTTAAAATCTAATATTTTTGGGATGAGAATACATGCAGGTTTTATAAATGATTTACAAAATAGACACAAGTACGTGAAACTACATTCTATGGTTGAATTATCGAAATCGAATATGCCCCTTTTTATTAAGTCTGGTAATCTAAGAATTAGGGAACAGACACCCTAATTGACGCGAATCCTAAAGATAGATCTATTGGGCCTAACAAACCCCATCCAAAGTACTGGATGCTTTAGTACTTTGAAATTTATATCATATCCGAAGGGTGTCCCAGAATGATGGGGATATTCTTATATATGCATCTTGTTAATGTCGGTTACCAAGTGTTCACCATATGAATGATTTTTATCTCTATGTATGGGATGTGTATTGAAATATGAAATCTTGTGGTCTATTATTATGATTTGATATATATAGGTTAAACCTATAACTCACCAACATTTTTATTGACGTTTTAAGCATGTTTATTCTCAGGTGATTATTAAGAGCTTCCGCTGTCGCATACTTAAATAAGGACGAGATTTGGAGTCCATGCTTGTATGATATTGTGTAAAAACTGCATTCAAGAAAGTTATTTTGTTGTAACATATTTGTATTGTAAACCATTATGTAATGGCCGTGTGTAAACAGGATATTTTAGATTATCATTATTTGATAATCTACGTAAAGCTTTTTAAACCTTTATTGATGAAATAAAGGTTATGGTTTGTTTTAAAATGAATGCAGTCTTTGAAAAACGTCTCATATAGAGGTCAAAACCTCGCAACAAAATCAATTAATATGGAACGTTTTTAATCAATAAGAACGGGACATTTCAAAAAGTATCTTCAGTTATTTGTTACAGAAATATGTGACATATGTTTTAAAATAACTTGGTAAATTTTCCCACACTTGGCTTTTATTTTCTTTTATTTGCCTTTTTATTGTCCTCTATTACATTTTAAATGAATTCTAACATTTTGGTTTGTTTCTCAATTTATGTCCTTTCCGAGGTAACAATAATTTCGGTGTTAACACCTAGTTTTATCGTTCATAAATATGTATAAACATGATTTTGAATTCATTTAATTGAAAATTTTGAAAATTTTTACTAGAATTGGGTAGTCAGTATACAAGAATAGGGCTGTTCTTTATTATCAGAGAGCACTAGATTTTAATACAACTACTGCGTTACTAGTATTTCTAATGATAACCAAGTGTATAAAGTAAAAATTTTAAAATTCCGAAAGAATTTAACCCCTTCCCACACTTAAGATCTTGCAATGCCCTCATTTGCAAGAAATCAGTAACAATTTAAATTATTAAGGGTGATTAGCGCAGAAAAATGATTAAATTTTACCAAAGTTTCCAAACATATTGGCGTTTGTTTGCTGAATGATAAATGGTGCACATCATATGTTCATTCCGTCTTGTTGTTACATCACATTTATTTTTCATCTTGTCGTCAAAATTAGTAGCTTTTGCTGAACTTAATGCCAGTCTTTGAAAATGCGCTATTTTACCCTGTTTTGTACAATCGACAATATACATACATACAAATATAAACATGCATGGCAATTTGAAATGAGACTTAATATCCCACTTTCAAATCCTAAATGTGAAATATTAGTACACAATAATAATAAAAATGATAAAAATTACACAAATATATCCAATAACATAAGTTTAAACATGAAAAAGTAAAAATATAAAAACATAAAAATCATAAAAATAACCAAATGGAACCAAATCAGTCTGGATAGGGGTTCCAGTTCATCTCATCAGGTGGGTTCCATTGTTGGTTATAGGTGTCCTGATAGGCTTGGTTATAGTCATACCGGTTAAAGGGTGGTCGGATGTTGGGGCTCTGTGGCGGAAAATGAGCAGGTCGAGTAGGCACGGAATTATTTGGTACCTGATATGATAGCTGGCTCATGATTTAGTGCTGATGAACTAACCAGCTATCGTGTTGGTGTTGCCTATAATCCTCGTATACTCGCTCGGAGTTCCACTGCTCGTACATACTATGTCTGGCTGCGCTCGTCATTGCTTCCTCATCTATACGAACGTGGACGTCAAGAATAGCATCTCGAAAGACATCCCTAATGTATTTCGCTTCCTCCATTTCCTCGTCTGAGCCTCTCTCTACCTGAGGATGAGGGCCCTCATAGGGTACTGCCTGGTTGCGTCTACTTTTCAATACCTTAGCACCCACATAAACTTTCAATCCTAAAGGCTCAACCTGTTCTCTACAAAGCTGTAATGGACCCCCTTGGTTCCTATCAACACCTAAATACTCTCCAATGAGAGTAACAAAAATACCTCCTCCTATTATACTCCCGTCCTGCATTCCTTCTACCATTTTAGATAAATAAAAACCAACACAGTAAGGGATATTGACAAAGCTTATAGGATCCCGAATACACTTTAGGTAGAATAAATCATGTAAGGTCATTTTTTCCTTATTTTGACCTCTCTGTGTAATCGAGTTAGCCAAAAATCTATGAATGATACGAAGCTCGGATCTGTCAATATGTGTATAGGAGTGTCCTCCCGCTCGTGTAAAAACATCAAAATGTGACATACGCCTCCAAATGGCGTCAGCGTCAAAGTTGCTATCTACCCTTTCACCATAATGAATCAAATTTGTACAATCGGGTAGTAGCAACTCTCCAGGAGTATATATCTGTAAAGCCCTGGCCATGTCCAGCATGGACATTCTGTACATCCTACCGCCAAGGATAAACCTAAGGAATCTTCTATCATCTATTCTAACTATATTTGTATCAAGTGATACAGTACTCATCAACTCAACACACCATTCCTTATATACAGGCCTACGAATGGTGAAAAGACGTTCCCAATCTGTAAAAGAAGAGTTCCCGTACTTCTGAATCAGTAGCAGTCTGACTCTATTAGCTAGCTGAACTCTCTCCAAAGGATCCCAATCGATTACCCTTGGCACCTCTACGTTTTTTGTTACCAATTTGAATTTGTTCCTTTGATATGTCTCGTAATCTCTCCATCTTCTATCAAATCTCAGATTAGGATGCAAAATGTGCTCAGGAATTGTTGGGAATTCTACTGGCGGCCTCATCGGGAATACTATGAATTCATTAACAAACTATACCGGATCATAATAAGGTACGTGTTGACCAGGCTGTTGTTGTGGTTCCTGTTGTGGTTCTTGTTCGGGTTCTGGCTCGTGTTGCATTTCTGGTTCTGGTTCTGGTGCTGGAGCAGGTCGTCTAGATGATGATGCTCCTGAACCTCCAGTATCGGCTTTCTGCAAAACACATTAAACACAAAATTTGTGCATCCAAATATGCATTAGTGTTAGCAAAATAACAACTTAAAACAATCACAATACCATGTTAAATCAAAATTAAACTTATACACATTTTCACAATTTTTACAATTCTATACTTTTTCAAATAAGCACATATGGAAATGTAGACAAAGTTCATAAGCATTTAACTCAAATAACATGTCAAAATAGTCATTACTAACAATTAAACAAGTCTCAAATGGCAATTATATCAAATTAATCAAGTTCATGAATTTTCGCCTAAAAAGTCCACTTTAATCTTTAAAAATCATGTTTAGGATCAATGTTTGGATCATTTAACTACCTAAACATGTTACATTACTCAATTAAGCAATAATTCATGACAAAAATCGGCCATAACCTGTTTATATCAAAAAGCCTCAAATTGCTCAAGAACACAAACCCTAGATTTCTAAAAATTTTGAAGTTTTTTGCTTCAAATCATGTTAAAAAGCATCAATCTAGGTTATACATGCATAAAATACTAACAATTTAACACTAATTACACTAGAAATTAACAAAATTGCATTAGGTAAAATATTGGTAATTATCACAAAAACTAGGAATTTATAGAGTTTAGGGGTGTAATTTTTACCTTTTTGCTGAAGAATGAGAATCTAGGCATGATTAGAGCAAGAAAAATGACGAATTACGGTGGAAAAATGATGAAATTTGGTGAGATTTTGAGAGAATTTTGGGTATGTATGTGTGTTTTTGTGGAGAAGACAGACCTGCCTTTTTGAACCTGGCCTGATTTTTGCCTCCATGCGATCGCATGGAGGTATAGTGAGAATCCCATGCGATCGCATGGGTGTCCGGATACAGTACTTTCAGTTTTTTTTTTTTTGGCATACTTTAATTTAAATAAGATTAAAAATAATGATAATAAAAGTTCTCGTCCCTCCCTTGGGTAGAGCAATTTCGGTTCAAAGACCTAGTCTTCAACTCACGACGAATTTTAAAAATCATATTTTTAACTTAGTGAAATAAAGTAAATTTTTGTTTTTAAATTCACACCAAACTTAAATTTAAAATGCATAAAATTAAAAATTCATATTATTAAAATTTAAAAATTCACACTAAATTTATATTATATTTTTGTTTTTATACATACAAACTTATATTAAAAATATTAATTTTTCAAATATTTACAATTTTAAATATATTGATTTAAAAGTTTACAATAGTATTTTAATATTTATATATTAATTTTAAAAACATGGTAAAAATAAAATTAAAAATCTTTTTGGCTTTTATCCCACTTTAATCAATCAAATATTATCAAAAAACATACGCCCCTCTTTTCGGTAAAGTAATTTCAGTTCCATGATCTAATTTAACTCATGACGAATTTTTGAAATATTTTGGGTTGATTTATTAAAGATATTTATACCTTAAGAATAAACGTTAAATTTCGCAGTGATGTAATAAATTTTTGTATGATATCAATAATTTCGGTCGTAAGACCTAATTTCAATGAATACCAATTTAATACTTTATAGCGAACAAATTAACATTTATTATCAAAAGGTTAAAAATAAAAATAAAAATAAAAACTGTACAAACTTACCTGTGAAATAGTATTCTTAGTGATATGCTCTAGCCCACTCATAAGATAGTCGGACTAATTGATTTTCCATGGCTACATAGGTGTAACTGTAGTGACCCGAACTTTTCCATGATTATATATATATTAAATGAAATTGTTATTTATATGATTAAGTGTTTCCAACATGTTAAGCAATCAAACTTGTTAAGACTTGATTAATTGAAATAGGTTTCATATAGACAATTGACCACCCAAGTTGACCGGTGATTCACGAACGTTAAAACTTGTAAAAACTATACGATGACATATATATGGTTATATATATAGTTAACATGATTTTATTATAATTATGTATCTCATTAGGTATTTTAACAATGAGTTATATACATAAAAATGAGATTATTAATTTAAGAAACTCGAAAACGATATATATAACGATTATCGTTATAACAACGTCTTACTAGGTACATATGAATCATATTAAGATATTGATACACTTATTTAATTATGTTAAATGATAAGTAAATATATTATTAAGTGTATTAACAATGAAATACATATGTAAAAATAAGACTACTAACTTAATGATTTCGAAACGAGACATATATGTAACGATTATCGTTGTAACGGCATTTAACTGTATATATATCATACTAAGATATATTATATATCATAATATCATGATAATATAACAATTTAACATCTCATTTGTTATAATAAACAATGGGTTAACAACATTCAACAAGATCGTTAACCTAAAGGTTTCAAAACAACATTTACATGTAACGACTAACGATGACTTAACGAATCAGTTAAAATGTATATACATGTAGTGTTTTAATATGTATTCATACACTTTTGAAAGACTTCAAGACACTTATCAAAATACTTCTACTTAACAAAAATGCTTACAATTACATCATCGTTCAGTTTCATCAACAATTCTACTCGTATGCACCCGTATTCGTACTCGTACAATACACAGCTTTTAGATGTATGTACTATTGGTATATACACTCCAATGATCAGCTCTTAGCAGCCCATGTGAGTCACCTAACACATGTGGGAACCATTATTTGGCAACTAGCATGAAATATCTCATAAAATTACAAAAATATGAGTAATCATTCATGACTTATTTACATGAAAACAAAATTACATATCCTTTATATCTAATCCATACACCAACGACCAAAAACACCTACAAACACTTTCATTCTTAAATTTTCTTCATCTAATTGATCTCTCTCAAGTTCTATCTTCAAGTTCTAAGTGTTCTTCATAAATTCCAAAAGTTCTAGTTTCATAAAATCAAGAATACTTCCAAGATTGCAAGTTTACTTCCAAGTTTTCTAAATCCATTCCAAGTAATCATCCAAGATCAAGAAACCTTTGTTACTTACAGTAGGTTATATTTCTAATACAAGGTAATAATCATATTCAAACTTTAATTCAATTTCTATAACTATAACAATCTTATTTCGAGTGGAAATCTTACTTGAAATTGTTTTCGTGCCATGATTCTACTTCAAGAACTTTCAAGCCATCCAAGGATCCTTTGAAGCTAGATCTATTTTTCTCATTTCCAGTAGGTTTATCCAAGGAACTTGAGGTAGTAATGATGTTCATAACATCATTCGATTCATACATATAAAGCTATCTTATTAGAAGGTTTAAACTTGTAATCACTAGAACATAGTTTAGTTAATTCTAAACTTGTTCGCAAATAAAAGTTAATCCTTCTAACTTTACTTTTAAAATCAACTAAACACATGTTATATATCTATATGATATGCTAACTTAATGATTTAAAACCTGGAAACACGAAAAACACCGTAAAACCGGATTTACGCCGTCGTAGTAACACCACGGGCTGTTTTGGGTTAGTTAATTAAAAACTATGATAAACTTTGATTTAAAAGTTGTTATTCTGGGAAAAGGATTTTTATTATGAACATGAAACTATATCCAAAAATTATGGTTAAACTCAAAGTGGAAGTATGTTTTCTAAAATGGTCATCTAGACGTCGTTCTTTCGACTGAAATGACTACCTTTACAAAAACGACTTGTAACTTATTTTTCCGACTATAAACCTATACTTTTTCTGTTTAGATTCATAAATTAGAGTTCAATATGAAACCATAGCAATTTGATTCACTCAAAACGGATTTAAAATGAAGAAGTTATGGGTAAAACAAGATTCGATAATTTTTCTCATTTTAGCTACGTGAAAATTGGTAACAAATCTATTCCAACCATAACTTAATCAACTTGTATTGTATATTATGTAATCTTGAGATACCATAGACACGTATACAATGTTTTGACCTATCATGTCGACACATCTATATATATTTCGGAGCAACCATAGACACTCTATATGTGAATGTTGGAGTTAGCTATACAGGGTTGAGGTTGATTCCAAAATATATATAGTTTGAGTTGTGATCAATACTGAGATACGTATACACTGGGTCGTGGATTGATTCAAGATAATATTTATCGATTTATTTCTGTACATCTAACTGTGGACAACTAGTTGTAGGTTACTAACGAGGACAGCTGACTTAATAAACTTAAAACATCAAAATATATTAAAAGTGTTGTAAATATATTTTGAACATACTTTGATATATATGTATATATTGTTATAGGTTCGTGAATCAACCAGTGGCTAAGTCTTACTTCCCGACGAAGTAAAAATCTGTGAAAGTGAGTTATAGTCCCACTTTTAAAATCTAATATTTTTGGGATGAGAATACATGCAGGTTTTATAAATGATTTACAAAATAGACACAAGTACGTGAAACTACATTCTATGGTTGAATTATCGAAATTGAATATGCCCCTTTTTATTAAGTCTGGTAATCTAAGAATTAGGGAACAGACACCCTAATTGACGTGAATCCTAAAGATAGATCTATTGGGCCTAACAAACCTCATCCAAAGTACCGGATGCTTTAGTACTTCGAAATTTATATCATATCCGAAGGGTGTCCCGGAATGATGGGGATTTTCTTATATATATGCATCTTGTTAATGTCGGTTACCAGGTGTTCACCATATGAATGATTTTTATCTCTATGTATGGGATGTGTATTGAAATATGAAATCTTGTGGTCTATTGTTACGATTTGATATATATAGGTTAAACCTATAACTCACCAACATTTTTGTTGACGTTTAAAGCATGTTTATTCTCAGGTGAATACTAAGAGCTTCCGCTGTTGCATACTAAAATAAGGACAAGATTTGGAGTCCATGTTTGTATGATATTGTGTAAAAACTGCATTCAAGAAACTGATTTCGATGTAACATATTTGTATTGTAAACCATTATGTAATGGTAATGTGTAAACAGGATATTTTAGATTATCATCATTTGATAATCTACGTAAAGCTTTTTAAACCTTTATTTATGAAATAAAGGTTATGGTTTGTTTTAAAAATGAATGCAGTCTTTGAAAAACGTCTCATATAGAGGTCAAAACCTCGCAACGAAATCAATTAATATGGAACGTTTTTAATCAATAAGAACGGGACATTTCAGTTGGTATCCGAGCGTTGGTCTTAGAGAACCAGAATTTTGCATTAGTGTGTCTTATCGAGTTTGTTAGGATGCATTAGTGAGTCTGGACTTCGACCGTGTTTACTTGAAAAATGATTGCTTAACAAATTTTGTTGGAAACTATATATTTTTAACATGTGAATATTATGTGATATATTAATCTCTTAACGCGTTTGATATTATGTGATAGATGTCTACCTCTAGAACAAGTCCCATTGACTCACCTAATAATAATGAAGAGTCAAATGTAAATTGGAATGATTCGTGGACTGATTCACAAGTTCCCGAAGAGGAACCGGAAGAAGAGTCGGAACCGGAAGAAGAATCAGAACCGGAAGAGGAGGAACCGGAGGAGGAAATAGAATCGGTGGGGGAAATAATAAAACGGTTAAGTAAAAGAAAATCCTCAACCAACCGACCAAGGTTAATTATGGTCAATGGTGTTTCCGCCAAGGAAGCAAAATATTGGGAGGATTACCAATTCTCAAATGAATCGGATTCCGAAGAGAATTCCGATGATGTTATAGAAATTACCCCAACTGAATTTAAAAAGGCAAAAGAAAATAATAAGGGAAAGGGCATAAAAATAGAGAAATCTAATTCCAACCCCGATGAACTTTATATGTATCGTCAACCCCCGAAGCCCTTAAGTTGTAACAATGACCAGGGAACCTCTAAACCACCAGGTTTTTCTAAACCAATGTGGAAAACGACGGCTCGTATTAGGGAAACATCATATATCCCTAGAAACTTGGCAAAACGAACCAAAAACGAAGAAGAAGAAACGAGCAAGTCGGAATAAGATAGTTGTATTCGTGCGGTGTAATATATGTAATATAGTGTGCTTATGCTTTATGATATATGTAAAAATTGCTTGTATTAATAAGTATTTTTTTTTATGAATCTAACTCTTATCTATTTTACAGTATAAAAACACAAAATGGATAGACAACCTAATATTTTAAGAGACCTACCCGGAGACATGATTGATGAAATCTTGTTTAGAGTCGGTCAGAATTCTTCGGCACAACTATTTACGGCGAAATCAGTTTGTAAGACATTCGAAGAACATTCCAAGAATGTCTTGGTTTATAAGAGACTTTCGTTTGAAAGATGGGGGATATCACATTGGGAAACCCATAAGTTACGATGTGTTTACTTTGACGCATATATTGCGGGGAACCCAAATGCTATTTTACGCAACGGGTTAAGAAATTATTTTGACTCAATGTATCCGAATATAGGACTTCATGATTTAGAAAAAGCGGCTAACATGCAACATAAAGAAGCATGCTATGCTTACGGGTTAGTAATGTTCGCTTCTCACCAAAGTGAGAACAAGAACATCGGGCTACAACTATTAAACAAAACGTTCCCACAAGTAACGGAGTCGGTAATTGGGGTAAGAAATGAGGTTCTTAGATTGTTACGGGACTGTTGGACATTACGTAACCCTCGTCCCTTTGACGACGTTAAAACACGCTATCTTACCAACGGCCATAACGGTTATGTTCCACAAGACCAAGGATGGGAAGTAGTCCTGGTAAAACCAGAATGCATGACTTGTTTCTGGACGTATGAATTACGTGTCTTTATTGCCTTTACTGAATGACTTGTGTACTAGCTAGAATTATCTTCACAACTATCTTGTATAAAAGTTATTGTGTGCTATATTTCATGCTTTATGTAAAATAAGCGGTATTGTAAGTTTGTAAAATATTGTATAAAAGTTTGAACGCGAAATATTATTATAATCAGTTTTTCATATAGAATTGTAGTAGTTGAATTGTATATTAGCTACTAAGTATGAACTTAACGGGTAGGTACTACCCGAATTTAAACTTATAAAACGATAATATGAAGAAAAAGCTTTTATAAATGAGTTCATATTATGCTACGAAATACTATTAACTACTCTTAATATTCTGTATGATTAACTTGTTCCATTTGACTATTTTGAAGGAAATGGCACCGACTACTCGACACACTGTGAATATGAATGAAGAGGAATTCCGTACTTTTCTAGCTTCAAACATAGCCGCAGCACAGGCTGCGCTACATACCAACAATAACCTTAGATCTAGCAGTACAAGAAATCGTGTAGGATGCACCTACAAAGAATTCACTGCCTGCAAACCTTTGGAATTTGATAGAACCGAAGAACTGATCGGATTGAAACGGTGGACCGAGAAGGTCGAATCGGTGTTTTCCATAAGTAAGTGTACTGAAGAGGACAAAGTGAAGTATGCTACGCATACCTTCACAGGTTCTGCGTTAACATGGTGGAATACCTATCTAGAGCAAGTGGGACAAGATGATGCGTACGCACTACCGTGGTCAGCATTCAAGCACTTGATGAACGAGAAGTACCGTCCCAGAACCGAGGTCAATAAGCTCAAGACAGAACTTAGAGGGTTACGAATCCAAGGATTTGATATTACCACATACGAAAGACGATTCACAGAATTGTGCCTATTATGTCCGGGAGCGTTCGAAGATGAGGAAGAGAAGATCGACGCATTTGTGAAAGGATTACCGGAAATAATCCAAGAAGATATAAGTTCACACGAGCCCGCCTCCATACAACAGGCATGTAGAATGGCTCACAAACTAGTGAACCAGATTGAGGAAAGAATTAAAGAACAGACGGCTGAAGAGGCCAATGTGAAGCAAGTCAAAAGAAAGTGGGAGGAAAACGGTGATAAGAATCACGAATACAACAACAACAGCAATTACAATAATAATCGTAACAATTATCCCAACAATCGCAACATCAATTGTAACTACAACAAAAGGCCCACCAACAACAACAACAACAACAACAACAACAGCAACTACAACAATCATCTCAACAACAATAACCATCGCAACAACAACAATAATCAGAAGCAGCTATGCCAAAGGTGTGAAAAGTATCACTCGGGGTTCTGCACCAAATTATGCAACAAGTGTAAAAGAAATGGTCATAGCGCGGCGAAGTGTGAGGTCTACGGACCAGGGGTTAACAGAACGAAAGGAACAAATGGTGTCGAAATGAGTAATGGCGGAGCAAGTAGTGTCGGAGCAAGTTATGCCAATGTAGTTTGTTATAAATGTGGAAAATCGGGCCACATTATTAGAAATTGCCCGAACCAGGAGAACACGAATGGACAAGGCCGCGGAAGAGTTTTCAATATTAATGCGGCAGAGGCACAGGAAGACCCGGAGCTTGTTACGGGTACGTTTCTTATTGACAATAAATCTGCTTACGTTTTATTTGATTCGGGTGCGGATAGAAGTTATATGAGTAGAGATTTTTGTGCTAAATTAAGTTGTCCATTGACGCCGTTGAACAGTAAATTTTTACTCGAATTAGCAAACGGTAAATTAATTTCAGCAGATAATATATGCCGGAATCAAGAAATTAAACTGGGTAGCGAAATATTTAAGATTGATTTGATACCAGTAGAGTTAGGGAGTTTTGATGTAATAGTTGGCATGGACTGCTGAAGAAGGTGAAAGCAGAGATCGTATGTTATAAACATGCAATTCGCATTGTACGAGAAGAAGGAGAACCCTTAATAGTGTACGGAGAAAAGGGCAACATGAAGCTACATCTTATTAGTAATTTGAAGGCACAAAAACTAATAAGAAAAGGTTGCTATGCTGTTCTAGCACACGTCGAGAAAGTACAAACTGAAGAAAAGAGCATCAATGATGTTCCCGTCACAAAAGAATTTCCCGATGTATTTCCGAAAGAATTACCGGGACTACCTCCACATCGATCTGTTGAATTTCAAATTGATCTTGTACCAGGAGCTGCACCAATAGCTCGTGCTCCTTATAGACTCGCACCCAGCGAGATGAAAGAACTGCAAAGCCAACTGCAAGAACTATTAGAACGTGGTTTCATTCAACCAAGCACATCACCATGGGGAGCTCCTGTTTTGTTTGTCAAGAAGAAGGATGGTACATTTAGGTTGTGTATTGACTACAGAGAGTTGAACAAACTTACCATCAAAAACCGTTTTCCACTGTCGAGAATTGACGACTTATTTGATCAACTACAAGGCTCGTCGGTTTATTCGAAGATTGATTTACGTTCTGGATATCATCAAATGCGAGTAAAGGAGGATGATATTCCAAAAACTGCTTTTAGGACGCGTTATGGTCATTACGAGTTTATGGTTATGCCGTTTCGATTGACTAACGCACCGCCTGTGTTCATGGACCTTATGAACCGAGTGTGTGGGCCATATCTTGACAAGTTTGTCATTGTTTTCATCGATGACATACTTATTTACTCAAAGAATGATCAAGAGCACGAAGAACATTTGAGAAAAGTGCTAGAAGTATTGAGGAAAGAAAAACTGTACGCTAAGTTTTCAAAGTGTGCATTTTGGTTGGAAGAAGTTCAATTCCTCGGTCACATAGTGAAAAAAGAAGGTATCCAGGTGGACCCGGCAAAGATCGAAACCGTTGAAAAGAGGGAAACCCCAAAAACTCCGAAGCATATACGTCAATTTTTAGGATTGGCTGGTTACTACAGAAGATTCATCCAAGATTTCTCCAAAATAGCAAAACCCTTGACTGTATTAACGCATAAAGGGAAGAAATTTGAATGGAAGGATGAACAAGAGGAGGCGTTTCAATTATTGAAGAAAAAGCTAACTACGGCACTTATATTGTCATTGCCTGAAGGGAATGATGATTTTGTGATTTATTGTGACGCATCAAAGCAAGGTCTCGGTTGTGTATTAATGCAACGAACGAAGGTGATTGCTTATGTGTCTAGACAATTGAAGATTCACGAGCAAAATTATACGACACATGATTTGGAATTAGGCGCGGTTGTTTTTGCATTAAAGACTTGGAGGCACTACTTATATGGGGTCAAAAGTATTATATATACCGACCACAAAAGTCTTCAACACATATTTAATCAGAAACAACTGAATATAAGGCAGCGTAGGTGGATTGAATTGTTGAATGATTACGACTTTGAGATTCGTTACCACCCGGGGAAGGCAAATGTGGTAGCCGACGCCTTGAGCAGAAAGGACAGAAAACCCATTCGAGTAAAATCTATGAATATAATGATTCACACTAACCTTACTACTCAAATAAAGGAGGCGCAACAAGGAGTTTTAAAAGAGAGAAATTTAAAGGATGAAATACCCAAAGGATCGGAGAAGCATCTTAATATTCGGGAAGACGGAACCCGGTATAGGGCTAAAGAATTTGGGTACCAAAATTTGGAGATATGAGAGAAATGGTACTTAGAGAAGCTAATAAAACCAGATACTCAATACATCCTGGAACGGGGAAGATGTACAAGGATCTCAAGAAACATTTTTGGTGGCCGGGTATGAAAGCCGATGTTGCTAAATACGTAGGAGAATATTTGACGTGTTCTAAGGTCAAAGCTGAGCATCAGAAACCATCAGGTCTACTTCAACAACCCGAAATCCCGGAATGGAAATGGGAAAATATTACCATGGATTTCATCACTAAATTGCCAAGGACTGCAAGTGGTTTTGATACTATTTGGGTAATAGTTGATCGTCTCACCAAATAGAACACTTCCTGCCAATAAGAGAAGATGACAAGATGGAGAAGTTAGCACGATTGTATTTGAAGGAAGTCGTCTCCAGACATGGAATACCAATCTCTATTATCTCTGATAGGGATGGCAGATTTATTTCAAGATTCTGGCAGACATTACAGCAAGCATTAGGAACTCGTCTAGACATGAGTACTGCCTATCATCCACAAACAGATGGACAGAGCGAAAGAACGATACAAACGCTTGAAGACATGCTACGAGCATGTGTTATTGATTTCGGAAACAGTTGGGATCGACATCTACCGTTAGCAGAATTTTCCTACAACAACAGCTACCATTCAAGCATTGAAATGGCGCCGTTTGAAGCACTTTATGGTAGAAAGTGCAGGTCTCCGAGTTGTTGGAGTGAAGTGGGGGATAGATAGATTACGGGTCCGGAGATAATACAAGAAACTACCGAGAAAATCATCCAAATTCAACAAAGATTGAAAACCGCCCAGAGTCGACAAAAGAGCTACGCGGACAGTAAAAGAAAAGATATAGAGTTTGAAATTGGAGAAATGGTCATGCTTAAGGTTTCACCTTGGAAAGGCGTTGTTCGATTTGGTAAACGGGGGAAACTAAATCCAAGGTACATTGGACCATTCAAAATTATAGATCGTGTCGGACCAGTAGCTTACCAACTGGAGCTACCTCAACAACTCGTGGCTGTACATAACACTTTCCACATCTCAAATTTGAAGAAATGTTTTGCTAAAGAAGATCTCACTATTCCGTTGGACGAAATCCAAATCAATGAAAAACTTCAATTCATTGAAGAACCAGTCGAAATAATGGATCGTGAGGTTAAGAGACTTAAACAAAACAAGATACCGATTGTTAAGGTTCAATGGAATGCTCGTAGAGGACCCGAGTTCACCTGGGAGCGTGAAGATCAGATGAAGAAGAAATACCCGCATTTATTTCCAGAAGATACGTCAACACCTCCAACTGCTTAAAATTTCGGGACGAAATTTATTTAACGGGTAGGTACTGTAGTGACCCGAACTTTTCCATGATTATATATATATTAAATGAAATTTTTATTTACGTGATTAAGTGTTTCCAACATGTTAAGCAATCAAACTTGTTAAGACTTGATTAATTGAAATAGGTTTCATATAGACAATTGACCACCCATGTTCACCAGTGATTCACGAACGTTAAAACTTGTAAAAACTATACGATGACATATATATGGTTATATATATAGTTAACATGATTTTATTATAAGTATGTATCTCATTAGGTATTTTAACAATGAGTTATATACATAAAAATGAGACTATTAATTTAAGAAACTCAAAAACGATATATATAACGATTATCGTTATAACAACGTCTTACTAGGTACATATGAATCATATTAAGATATTGATACACTTGGTTAATTATGTTAAATGATAAGTAAATATATTATTAAGTGTATTAACAATGAAATACATATGTAAAAATAAGACTACTAACTTAATGATTTCGAAACGAGACATATATGTAACGATTACCGTTGTAACGGCAATTAACTGTATATATACCATACTAAGATATATTATATATCATAATATCATGATATTATAACAATTTAACATCTCATTTGTTATAATAAACAATGGGTTAACAACATTCAACAAGATCGTTAACCTAAAGGTTTCAAAACAACATTTACATGTAACGACTAACGATGACTTAACGACTCAGTTAAAATGTATATACATGTAGTGTTTTAATATGTATTCATACACTTTTGAAAGACTTAAAGACACTTATCAAAATACTTCTACTTAACAAAAATACTTACAATTACATCCTCGTTCAGTTTCATCAACAATTCTACTCGTATGCACCCGTATTCGTACTCGTACAATACACAGCTTTTAGATGTATGTACTATTGGTATATACACTCCAATGATCAGCTCTTAGCAGCCCATGTGAGTCACCTAACACATTTTGGAACCATCATTTGGCAACTAGCATGAAATATCTCATAAAATTACAAAAATATGAGTAATCATTCATGACTTATTTACATGAAAACAAAATTACATATTCTTTATATGTAATCCATACACCAACGACCAAAAACACCTACAAACACTTTCATTCTTCAATTTTATTCATCTAATTGATCTCTCTCAAGTTCTATCTTCAAGTTCTAAGTGTTCTTCATAAATTCCAAAAGTTCTAGTTTCATAAAATCAAGAATACTTCCAAGATTGCAAGTTTACTTCCAAGTTTTCTAAATCCATTCCAAGTAATCATCCAAGATCAAGAAACCTTTGTTACTTACAGTAGATTATCTTTCTAATACAAGGTAATAATCATATTCAAACTTTAATTCAATTTCTATAACTATAACAATCTTATTTCGAGTGGAAATCTTACTTGAAATTGTTTTCGTGTCATGATTATGCTTCAAGAACTTTCAAGCCATCCAAGGATCCTTTGAAGCTAGATCTATTTTTCTCATTTCCAGTAGGTTTATCCAAGGAACTTGAGGTAGTAATGATGTTCATAACATCATTCGATTCATACATATAAAGCTATCTTATTCGAAGGTTTAAACTTGTAATCACTAGAACATAGTTTAGTTAATTCTAAACTTGTTCGCAAATAAAAGTTAATCCTTCTAACTTGACTTTTAAAATCAACTAAACACATGTTCTATATCTATATGATATGCTAACTTAATGATTTAAAACCTGGAAACACGAAAAACACCGTAAAACCGGATTTACGCCGTCATAGTAACACCGCGGGCTGTTTTGAGTTAGTTAATTAAAAACTATGATAAACTTTGATTTAAAAGATGTTTTTCTGGGAAAATGATTTTTATTATGAACATGAAACTATATCCAAAAATTATGGTTAAACTCAAAGTGGAAGTATGTTTTCTAAAATGGTCATCTAGACGTCGTTCTTTCGACTGAAATGACTACCTTTACAAAAACGACTTGTAACTTAATTTTTCCGTCTATAAACCTATACTTTTTCTGTTTAGATTCATAAAATAGAGTTCAATATGAAACCATAGCAATTTGATTCACTCAAAACAGATTTAAAATGAAGAAGTTATGGGTAAAACAAGATTGGATAATTTTTCTCATTTTAGCTACGTGAAAATTGGTAACAAATCTATTCCAACCATAACTTAATCAACTTGTATTGTATATTATGTAATCTTGAGATACCATAGACACGTATACAATGTTTCGACCTATCATGTCGACACATCTATATATATTTAGGAACAACCATAGACACTCTATATGTGAATGTTGGAGTTAGCTATACAGGGTTGAGGTTGATTCCAAAATATATATAGTTTGAGTGGTGATCAATACTGAGATACGTATACACTGGGTCGTGGATTGATTCAAGATAATATTTATCGATTTATTTCTGTACATCTAACTGTGGACAACTAGTTGTAGGTTACTAACGAGGACAGCTGACTTAATAAACTTAAAACATCAAAATATATTAAAAGTGTTGTAAATATATTTTGAACATACTTTGATATATATGTATATATTGTTATAGGTTCGCGAATCAACCAGTGGCCAAGTCTTACTTCCCGACGAAGTAAAAATCTGTGAAAGTGAGTTATAGTTCAACTTTTAAAATCTAATATTTTTGGGATGAGAATACATGCAGGTTTTATAAATGATTTACAAAATAGACACATGTACGTGAAACTACATTCTATGGTTGAATTATCGAAATCGAATATGCCCCTTTTTATTAAGTCTGGTAATCTAAGAATTAGGGAACAGACACCCTAATTGACGCGAATCCTAAAGATAGATCTATTGGGCCTAACAAACCCCATCCAAAGTACCGGATGCTTTAGTACTTCGAAATTTATATCATATCCGAAGGGTGTCCCGGAATGATGGGGATATTCTTATATATATGCATCTTGTTAATGTCGGTTACCAGGTATTCACCATATGAATGATTTTTATCTCTATGTATGGGATGTGTATTGAAATATGAAATCTTGTGGTCTATTGTTACGATTTGATATATATAGGTTAAACCTATAACTCACCAACATTTTTGTTGACGTTTAAAGCATGTTTATTCTCAGGTGAATACTAAGAGCTTCCGCTGTTGCATACTAAAATAAGGACAAGATTTGGAGTCCATGTTTGTATGATATTGTGTAAAACTGCATTCAAGAAACTGATTTCGATGTAACATATTTGTATTGTAAACCATTATGTAATGGTCGTGTGTAAACAGGATATTTTAGATTATCATCATTTGATAATCTACGTAAAGCTTTTTAAACCTTTATTTATGAAATAAAGGTTATGGTTTGTTTTAAAAATGAATGCAGTCTTTGAAAAACGTCTCATATAGAGGTCAAAACCTCGCAACGAAATCAATTAATATGGAACGTTTTTAATCAATAAGAACGGGACATTTCAGTAACCTCGAGCATTTAATGTTTTTTCTTCTAAACATATGAATGGTCCATCTCTGCATAAAGTAACAAATTCGGTGTTTGAATAGGTTTGATTATTTGAACATTTACCTTCTTGTGACCATTTTCCGCATTTGTGACATTTTTCAAGGTGTCGTGCTCTTCTTTTCGCTGCGGATTTTGATTTTCCTTTACCAAATTGTAACTTATTATCTTCGCATCTGGATTCTTTTCTTACTCCGTCCAATTTACCTCTGATTAATGATACGATTTCACTTGGAAGTGTGTCATTATTACGTTTAGTGATCAAAGCGTGTAGCATTAGACCATCGTTTAATTCACAGGAAGTCTTCATTTCGTAAAAACCTAAAAAAAATAAAAATTCAGAATGGGGGGAGAAAACTAGTTCTTTAGGGTCTGCTAGGGAAAGACCATTCGGGTTCCATTTTCGAGAACTACACGAAAACAGAAAATCTAACTCTAACAGAAATACATATTATCCTTTAAAGACTTGATTCTCCCCACACTTAGTTAGCTGTGGTATCGAAATTGTGATTAACTTCGTTGTTGACTTCCATCGGACTATCTATATAGTGTTTAACTCTGTGACCATTAACTTTAAATTCAATCCCATTTGAATTTATTAATTCTATCATTCCGTATGGGAAAACTCTTTTGACTATGAATGGTCCAGACCATCTTGATTTCAATTTTCCAGGAAATAGCTTGAATCGTGAATTGAAAAGAAGAACTATGTCTCCTTCTTTAAATTCTTTTGAACTTCTGATTCTTTTATCATGCCATTTCTTCGTTCTTTCCTTATAGATTAACGACTTTTCGTATGCTTCATGTCTTAATTCTTCTAATTCGTTTAGTTGACTTAACCGTAGACGTCCAGTGTCATGTAAATCAAGAATACATGTCTTCAAAGCCCAAAATTCTTTGTGTTCAATTTCTACTGGAAGATGACATGCTTTTTCGTAAACGAGTTTAAAAGGTGTGGTTCCAATTGGAGTTTTGTAGGCTGTTCTAAAAGCCCAGAGTGCATCCTTCAATTTTATGGACCATTCCTTCGGATTTGATCCTACGGTTTTCTCTAGAATACGTTTCAAAGCTCGGTTGGTATTTTTAACTTGTCCACTTGTTTGGATGATATGCAGTGGAGATTTTATGAGTTACTCCATATCTTTTAAGAACTTTCTCAAGTTGATTATTACAAAAATGAGTTCCCCGATCACTTATTAAAGCTTTCGGTGTTCCAAACCTTGCAAAAAGACGTTTTAAAAAGTTGACTACAACTCGTGCATCGTTAGTTGGGAGAGCTTGTGCTTCCGCCCATTTAGATACATAATCAATGGCAACGAGAATGTATAAATTATTATGAGATTTTGGAAATGGACCCATAAAGTCAATACCCCAAATGTCAAATACTTCACATACTTGAATGACATTTTGTGGCATTTCATCACGTTGACTTATTTTTTCGGCCCTTTGATAAGCATCACAGGATTTGCAAAGAAGGTGTGCGTCTTTGTAAATTGTAGGCCAATAGAATCCAGCATCATAAACTTTTCTTGCTGTGAGTTGAAGCACATAATGCCCTCCTGTTGGTCCTGTGACAATGGTTTAAGATTTGATTGGCTTCATCTCCGAATACACATCGGCGTATTATTCCATCTGGACAACTTTTAAACAAATGTGGATCTTCCCAGAAATAGTGTTTTATATCACTGAAGAATTTCTTTCATTTTTGGTACGATAATCCTTTTTCAAGGAATCCACATACTAAGTAGTTTGCATAGTATGCAAACCATGGAATTTCATTATAATCTATCTTCAATAGATATTCATCAGGAAAGTTGTCTTGTATGGCCGATTCATTTAGAACTTCTAAATCAGGATTTTCAAGACGAGAAAGATGATCAGCGGCGAGATTTTCTGCTCCTCTTTTATCTCGGATTTCAATATCGAACTCTTGTAAGAGTAAGATCCAACGGATTAATCTTGGTTTGGCATCTTGTTTCAAAGATAGGTATCTAAGAGCAGAATGGTCGGTATAGACCACCGTTTTTGCTAGAACGAGATATGAACGAAATTTGTCAAAAGCAAAGACAATAGCAAGGAGTTCTTTTTCAGTAGTTGTGTAGTTCGTTTGTGCTCCTTGTAACGTCTTACTAGCATAATATATAGGTTGAAATCGTTTTTCAATCCTTTGTCCTAAAACGGCTCCCATTGCAAAATCACTTGCATCGCACATAAGTTCAAACGGTATATTCCAATTTGGAGTTATCATGATCGGCGCATTAGTGAGTTTTTCTTTAAGAATATTAAAAGATTTGATGCATTCATCTGAAAAGATGAATGGAGCATCCTTTTCTAGGAGTAAGTGGCAATTTTAGAAAAATCTTTAATGAAACGTCAGTAAATACCGGCATGCCCTAGAAAACTCCTAACTCCTCTAACATTGGTGGGATGTGGAAGTTTAGCAATTACATCTACTTTAGCTCTATCCACTTCAATTCCTTCCTTTGAAATTTTATGACCAAGAACGATGCCTTCTTTAACCATGAAATGGCATTTCTCCCAATTAAGTACTAGATTTGATTGTTCACATCTAATAAGCATTCGTTCCAGATTAACTAGACATGTTTCAAATGTATCACCGAAGACTGAAAAGTCATCCATGAAAACTTCCATGCATTCTTCTATCATGTCGTGAAAAATCGCCATCATGCACCTTTGAAAGGTTGCAGGGGCGTTGCAAAGTCCAAATGGCATGCGTTTGTAAGCAAAAGTACCATAAGGGCACGTGAATGTGGTTTTCTCTTGGTCCTCGGGTGCTATTGGAATTTGAAAATATCCGGAAAAACCATCAAGAAAACAATAGTAACTATTTTCAGCTAATCTTTCTAACATTTGACCAATGAAAGGTAAGGGAAAGTGATCTTTTCTGGTGGTGTCATTTAATTTTCTATAATCAATACATACACGCCATCCTGTTACAGTCCTAGTCGGAATAAGCTCACTCTTCTCATTTGTAATGACAGTCATGCCACCCTTCTTAGGCACGCATTGAACTGGGCTTACCCATGGACTATCAGAGATTGGATAAATTAAACCTGCATCTAGCAGTTTAATAATTTCTTTCTTAACAACATCTTGCATATTAGGATTTAGTCTTCGTTGGCGTTGCACATACGTTTTATGACCTTCTTCCATAAGGATTTTATGTGTGCAATACGAAGGACTTATTCCTTTTATATCATGAATCTTCCATGCAATGGCTGGTTTATGAGCTTTTAATACAGAAATGAGTTGAGATTTCACATTTTCAGTAAGAGAAGATGATATTATTACAGGTAATTCAGATTCACCATGTAAATAAGCGTATTTCAAATGGTTTGGAAGTGGCTTTAACTCTAGTGTTGGTGGTTCTTCTATCGATGATTTATATCGATATCTGTCTTCCTCTTTTAGCATTTGAATTTCTTCTGTTGTTGGTTCATATCCATTAGCCATTAGTGTAGCTAACATTTCGGTTTCATCAATTGGTTCAGTTCCTTCTCCTAAAGAACATTCTCCTGTTCCTTGTAATTCTGGAAATTCTTCTAACAATTCTGCATGCGAATCTATAGTTTGAATATAATAACATGTATTATCTGCAGATTGCGGTTGTTACATTGCTCTATCAACTGAAAAGGTAACACTCTCATCCTCTATACTTAGGGTCAGTTTCTTACCGAACACGTCTATCATTGCTTTAGTCGTGTTTAAGAATGGTCTTCCTAATATGAGAGGAACTTGAGAATCTTCTTCCATGTCCAGAACAACAAAATCTACTGGAAATACTAAAGTACCAACTTTAACTAGCATTTTTTTCATTATCCATCTAGGATATTTTATTGATCTATCGGCTAGTTGTATACTTATTCGTGTTGGTTTCAATTCTCCAAGGTCTAGTTTAGCGTATAATGAATACGGCATTAAATTTATACTAGCACCTAAGTCTGCCAATGCTTCTATTGAACTAAGACTACCCAGAAAACATGGAATTGTGAAACTTCCTGGATCTGATAATTTTTCTGGTATCTTATTCAACAGCACTGCTGAACAATTAGCATTCATAGTAACAGCCGAGAGTTCTTCCATTTTCTTTCTATTCGAGATTAGATCTTTCAGAAATTTAGCATATCTAGGCATTCCTGAAATCACATCAATGAAAGGAAGATTTACATTTATCGGTTTAAACATATCTAAGAATTTGGATTGCTCGGCTTCAAGTTTCTCTTTTTTCATTTTACTCGGGTAAGGAAGTGGTGGTTGGTATGGTTTAACATAAGGTTTAGCCTTAACTGTGTTATCTTCATTAACCTTTTCAACTACCGGTTCTTTTTCCTTATCTTGTTCAGGTTGTGGTTCTTGTGGAGTAGGAATAGCTTCATCAGAAGTTACAGGTATTTCAGGTGGTTTAAGTGTAATACCACTTCTTGTGGTAATGGCTTTAGCTGTTTCATTCCGGGGGTTTGCATTTGTATCACTAGGTAGACTTCTCGGTTTTCTTTCACCTATTAACCTTGCTAGGTTACTCACTTCTTGTTCCAAATTTTGAATAGAAGCTTGTTGATTTCTAAATGCTTGAGCATTTTGTTCATTAGTTTGTTTCTGAGATGTGAAAAACTGCGTTTGAGTTTCAACTAGCTTCGTCATCATATCTTCTAAATTCGGCTTTTTATTATCGATTTGTTGTGGTTTGTTTTGAATATTAGGTCTTTGCTGATTGTAAGTATTATTGGATACTTGTTGATTACTAGGACCTTGTTGATTGTTGTATGGAATATTTCGGTTATAATTCTGGTTTTGATTGTAAATTGGTCTTGGCGGTTGATAATTATTCTGATAATTATTTCCAGGCCTTTGGTTTATGTATGAAATATTCTCTCTTTGTTCCATTGTTAGCTCAATACTAAGACAATCTTTTGTCAAATGTGGTCCTCCACACTGCTCACAACTAATTCGTATTGTGTGTATATCCTTAGTCATCTTTTCCATTCGTCTCTCGACAGCATCTATCTTTGCAGAAATGGAATCTAAGTCATGGCTAGAATCGGCTCTAGCTGCTTTAGATGATCTAACGATGTCTTTTTCTTGGTGCCACTCATGTGAGTGGGAAGCAGTGTTATCAATAATTTTGTAAGCATCAGTTTCGGTTTTCTTCATAATAGAACCACCAACTACTATATCTACATCTTTCTTTGTAGTGATGTCGCATTCTTGGTAGAATATTTGTACTATTTGACAGGTGTCTAAACCATGTTGCGAACATCCTCTTAATAGCTTTCCAAATCTGGTCCATGCCTTATATAGAGTTTCATTTGGTTTCTGTGTGAACGTAACAATTTCTCCTTAAAGTCTTACGGCTTTAGATGCCGGAAAGAATTGTTTAAGAAATTTTTCAACTAAAACGTCCCATGTATCGATTGCCCCTTCAGGTAACGATTCCAACCAATCTTTGGCTTCTCCCTTTAAAGTCCAGGGAAATAACATGAGATATATCTGTTCATCCTCAACTTCTCGGATTTTAAATAGAGTGCAGATCCTATTAAAGGTACGAAGATGTTCATTTGGATCTTCCTTCGGCGCACCACTAAATTGGCATTGATTAGTCACCATATATAGAATTTGTCCTTTGATTTCATAATCTGGCGCATTAATGTCACGATGAGTAATTGCGTGACCTTAGCCAGTGCGTTTAGCTCGCATTCGGTCTTCCATACTTAAAGGTTCCAGATTTTCCATGATTGAATTTGTTGAATCTGAATCACTAGAGGATTCTGATTTAATGGTTCGTTCCTCAACAATCTCTGTTTGAATGATTGGTGGTTCCGGAGGAAAGATTAATGGTTCAGGATCTATGAATCGTCCCTGAATATTCTCCGGATTCTCAATTGTGAGGTCGGGTTCAAAAAATGGATTATCGGAAATTTGAATTGGAGTACTTGGTCGACTGGATGACGATTCTAAAGAAAAATCAAAGGCGGCAATATTTGCTAGATGTCTTGATCGAGTTACAGGTGGTGAACGTACAAAAGGTGATGAACGTCTTGCTCGGTGCATTCACTGAATATCCTATTAGTTTTTAAAAGGAAAGAAAAATTATATAAGTTATCCAATTAATAGACTTTTCTGATTTTGCCCACGTTTCGAATAGCCAAAAGATGCAGCAGAGGGGCAGGATTCGTTTGGTCTCAATATAATTGAGTACTGTTTGGCTCCAATAACCCGGTCCACGTACAAATCCAACTATTACTACGAACCAGAAAATTTTGATGTCTATCAATTTAACCACTTAAAATAAATTTTCGTAATTTAAAGAAATTTAGAGAAGAAGTAGAAAATTCTATGTCCTAAAAACTAGAATGGCGAGAAATAAGAGAGAAAAAGAGCGCGTCGGAAAAGGTCGAAAAAGAAAAGGGTTGAAAAATAAAAGGCGTCGAAAAATAAGAAAGAAAAAGAGTGACTTATAAAACTTTAAAACACTCGACTAACCCAACCTTATTACTATCACTAACTTAAAATTAAAATTTCAAATTGAGATTACTAATTGGAATGATAATTGATACATAGGTAAAAGGCGTCGAAAAATAAAAAATAAGAAAGTAGCGCGAAGAACGGCGTCGCAAAATTCTAAAGCACCTAAATCTTAGTCTAAAGAAAAAGCACTTAAAGGATTTTACGGCAAAGCCTAAAAATCTAGAAATAAAAATAACTATGGCAAAAACTAAGTTTAAAACTAAGTACGAGTGATAAAATACAAATATTACGCTAAAATAATTAAAAAGGAACAAAATATAAAAATATACTAAAAGTTGTAAAAAGTACAATTTTTATAAAAATATTATTTTTATATTATTTATTTTATAAAAGTATTAAGTTTATATAAATTAAATAACCTAATTAAAACTAAATAATACAAAATAATAAAATTAAAACTTAAATATTATAATAATACAACCCTAATTAGGGTTTGATTAATAATAATAATAATTACTCCGTATTTAATGCTATACGATAATCAAATGTGGCGTGTCAGAAGGGCTTATGCGATCGCATGAGTCCTAAGTTACCCAGCCATGCGATCGCATGGGCTAGGGTTTCAGGCCAGACACTGGGCTGCTACAGTACTGGACTCGAGTTTTAATATTTTTTTTTCTGTTTTGCTGTATTATATATTTATATAAATTAAATAAAAATTATATTTTTACAAACTAAAAATAGAAATAAAGAAATTTTATAAAACTTAAATATTTAACAAACTCTTAAAAATATTTATATTTTCATTTTTCTTTTTATATTTTTGAATATTTAAAACGTATTTTTACAAAAGCGTATTTTTTTTTTATATTAGCGTTGCGCTTCCGGCGTTTAAGCAAGAAATTGGATTCCCTGGCAGCGGCGCCAAAAATACTTGATGTTATGCGAGGCGTATATGAAATAGTGTATATTTTTGTAGGAAATACTATTAAATACGATACAATTTTACACAAGATATTTATTTATTTAAAGAATGGATATACTTAAACCTTGCTACAACACTTATAGGCAGTGTACCTAATCGTACAGTAGTGTAGTTTTTAGTAAGTCCGGTTCGTTCCACATGGAATCTTTTAAACAAAGCTTAACACTATATTAGTTTTAATTTATAAAAATACAAATATATATAAGTAATATTATTATTATAAAGGGGCATTTTTTACCGTTTAATGACCGGTTTGTCGATTTTAAAACTTAGTCGCAGTTAAAACCTAATGTAAAATAATAAAAATAAATATAACTTAATTTAAAGCATAAAGTAAATAACGATAAGGAAATTGCGATAAATAAAAGTGCGATAAAATAAAATTGCGTTAATTAAAAAGTACGATAATTAAAAGTGCAATTAAATACAATGACAATAAAAAAAGTGCGATAATTAGAAGTGCAATTAAATGTAAAATAAAGGAAATTAAATTTGAAATAAAAGAATTATGCTTATTTAAACTTCCGTAATCATGATGTTTGACGTGTTGATTTTAGTTTTATGCCCATGGGTTAATTGTCCTTTGTCCTGGATTATTTAATATGTCCGTCTGGTTTTTGTCCATAACAGTCCATCAGTCATAAATATAAAGTGCGAGTGTCCTCGTCAAATTATCCTTATACCCGAAGTTAAATATTCCAACTAATTGGGGACTTAAACTGTAACAAGATTTTAATACTTTGTTTAATAATTACACCAGGATATCGACTGCGTGTAACCCAAGGTTTTAATACTTTGTTATCAATTATGCCAAGTGTCCTTGTACATAATTTCACCCCTGTTTTAATAATTTCATAGACAATTAATTCATTCACGTGTCCTGTTAAATGAACGATTATTCGTACATATAAATATCCCGCCCATCGTGTCCGATCGAGTGTATATGGTTATTTATAGGGACGTTCAATTGTAAATCTTTATATTAAAATTAACAAACTATCATTTAGTTAAACAAATATAAAGCCCATTAATAGCCCATAGTCTAATTTCCACAAGTGTCGTTCTTTTATCCAAACCCCAATTATGGTACAAAGCCCAATTAACCCATTTTAGTAATTAGCCCAACATCATGATTACTTCGATTTAAATAAGCATAATAATAACTTAGCTTCGAGACATTAAATTAAAAAGGTTGAACATAACTTACAATGATTAAAAATAGCGTAGCGTTACACGGACAGAATTTCGACTTACACCCTTACAATATGCGCTAACATACCCTTATTATTAGAAATTAAAATTAAAATTAAAATTAAAATATATATATATATATATATATATATATATATATATATATATATATATATATATATATATATATATATATATATACGTTTAGATAGAGAGATTGATATCTATTTGATGTTCACCAGAATGCGAATTTTATAGGCATGTGGGCTGGAAAAGGAGCTCATGCGATCACATGAGCTTTGCCCTTCAGGCTCATGCAATCGTATGGCCAGCTGGGGAGGCTCAAAAGTCTACAAAAACGTGGGCTGCTTATTTATTTATTATATAATATAATATATATAATTAAATTTAATTATATATATATATATTATATTATATTCTTGTACTCCGTTGATTTGTAATTTTTAGTCCGTTGCGTCGAGCGTTGAGAGTTGACTCTGGTCCCGGTTCCGAATTTTCGAACGTCTTTTCGTATAATTTAATATCTTGTACTTTGCGTTTTGAATCTTGTACTCTTGTAATTTTGAGACGTTTCTTATCAATAATTGGAACCTCTTTGCTTGTACTTTGCACTTTTTAGCTTTTTGGTCGTTTGCGTCTTCAATTCGTCGAATCTGTCTTTTGTCTTCACCTTTTATTATTTAAACGAATATCACTTGTAAATAGAACAATTGCAACTAAAAGCTTGTCTTTCTTGAGGAATAATGCTATGAAATATATGTTCGTTTTTAGCATTATCACTGTGCTAATTCCTTTAGTGTTATTATTACCCAAAATAACTTTGCAGTTCTTCTTCAAAATAGCCAATTTTGTCACAGCTCCAGCAAGTCAACTTCAATTTTTCATTCGAAATAACCTTATTATAACTTTGATATATAAGCGTGCTCTTTATTGTTACCGGAGAACCTTTTATTTTCCATCATATTACCATCAACGTTTAATCATCTCAAAACCAATCCTTTTGAAACCCCTCGATTTGATAACCGATAATCCAGATATCGTAGCATTAAATGCAGAGGAAACAGAAAAATTGTAGATGGTCTAAACGGCCAAAAGTTTATGATAAAGAAGGGAGCGTTGGGAACGCTCGATAGAAAATTTGGTACTGGAAAACGGATTGAGCACACCATGAAGGAGACCAAGGACAAATACAAGGACCAAACCATATATTCAAAGAATCCAAGTAATTCTGGATCCGATGAAATCTTTAGAGAATATCTTGTTCCAAAGTCAATTTTTCTTCATCAACCTTCGAACTTAGAAATTCCAAAATATCATCATAAATATCTTCGATATTTCTGAGGATATTTTCATAAATATTCTTGTTCGAAATTATCTACCTCTTCGTGTTCTATGTATTCCTTTATATTAGAAACTTCTGTAAAATTTGAGTTTAGATTATGAATGATTACTGGAGAAGTGTTGGGAAATGAAGTATGAGTTAGTATAATATAATGATGCTTGGCCAACGTGATCATATTACAGTAAGTCATGCTGAGTTTCTAATAAAACATGATGATGGTTCACAGTAGATCATACCGTCATCATGTGTCATGTTACATAAATCTATCATTCTACTTAACTACTGAACATATCAAGAAAATGTATTCTTGATGGTTCTATCTTCCGTGATGTTGATAAATTTGAAAATCAAATCGTGCTATCACGTTCCTTCCTGTTTAGAACATTATAATCATTCAAAACTCTAATTTCTAGCTCGTATGCGTCATGAAAACATTTTTATTGTAAACCATGACCACCTCACTCAAATTTTGGGACCAAATTTCTTTAACGAGTAGGTACTGTGACGACCCGGAAATTTCCGACCAAATTTAAACTTTATCTCTATATGATTTCGACACGATAAGCAAAGTCTGATAAATCGAGTCTTAAAATTTTTGAATTGATGACATGAGTTCAGTTAACCTTTGACCACTCCTGACGATTCATGAACAATTTTTGTAAATAAATAGGTGTATATATATGTATATATATTTATATATATATATATATATAAATGTAAATAAAGGTAATTATACTTATATAAATGTAAGTATTTATAATAGTTTGAAATTATAAAATATAATTTAAGCATTTGAATTAAATAAGTAAAATGTGATACAAAATAATATACAGAATAATTAAGTCACTATTAAAATGATTATATATATATATGTATATATATATATGTATATATGTATATATATATATATATATATATATATATATATATATATATATATATATATATATATATATATATATATATATATATATATGTATATATATATATATGTATATATACATATATGTATATATATATATATATATGTATATATACATATATGTATATATACATATATGTATATATAGATATATATATATATATATATATATATATATATATATATATATATATATATATATATATATGTATATATATATACATGGTTTCTATATCAAATTAATATTATATATATATGAAATAAATAAGTATTAAATAATCAATATGTGTTATTATATATATTAGATGTTATTAAATACTACATACTAAATAATATGTAATATCAATATATTTATTATTAGTTTTAGTTAAATACTAAAATAATAAAGATGAATTATGGAAATTAGTTACATATCTCGATCAACCATATCAATTTAGTTACATATCATTATTATTTATATATTTATTATTTATTAACATACTTAATTAAAAAGATTACCTTAATTAGTTCAATGTCTCTATCTACTTTATCATTTTTTTTTATCCTGATTAATATCTTGTCGAGTATCACATATACAAAACCAAAAGAATTCGTTGAAATCCACATCATAAAGGTGTACGATTTATTTACAGCTCAATATCATATATATATATATATATATATATATATATTTTTTTTTTATTTGTTGTTCTTGTCTGTCTAAATAAGTCTGTAGACTCCTCACTTCTATAAAACCAAATCAAACCCAGTTAGCATATGATTTCAATCGACCACCATGTACCATAACCACATAATCCACATACATCACCACCTTCCACCCTAATCCGTCACAATCTCTCTTCCTCTCTCCCTCTCTTCTCCAACCGTAAGTACCTGTTACTACATACAAGGTGTTCCTGTTTTGAATCAAAGACGCCATTCAACCACACCAAACCATTATATACGAACAACCCTTTTGTGCTATTGTTCCGGTTACTATCATTTCTACTTTCACCCTATTCCTTTTATCGATCACCAAACAACTATAAAAGTTGCTGCTACTGTTTTCAAACGGCACCACAAACCATCTTCTTCTTCATCATGGAGTCACCTGCACTAAACAACCACCATTAATATTTGTTGCTTGCTGCTATTACAAGAACCAATCCACCCCCATTTGAAGACCCATTTAAATAATTCAACTGTTATACCCTCCTGTTACTATTTCTGTCCGGGCATCGACACCATCGATTTTCTTTTTATTTACTTATGCCACTGCTGCGTTTTTCTGTTGAAACGCCACCGGAGCACCACAGCTACATCAACTATTCTGTCGTGAACTCTGTTGCTGTTATTCTTGCACGACTGCAGCTGCTCGTCCTTGCTTCTGTTAAGATCACGATGGATTTGATGATGCTTGGAAAATGATGAAGTGATAAAGTTAAGATGATAATGATCCGGATGATATAATGATGAGGATGATGATGATTACGAATAGGAGACGATAATGAATTGAAGCTACAAGTGCGTGTTCTTTATTTAACCGACACCTACTAACCCTACCTCACCCATTTGTTAAAGTTGTAGGGTTGCAAAATTAATATACACGATATTTTTTTTATTACCAGCGAACTGTACAGAATTTGAACAATGGACTAGGACAATTGGACCTTTATTCTTGGGCCGCTTGTTAATCTAAATGGGCTGAGTTTCTTGTTATGATAATTGGGCCGAAAACTGTTATTGGACCGTATAATTGCTGCTGGGCCAAGACAAAATACGGCTTATATAATATTTACATATGAGTTGTAACAGAAAGACTTAGACAGTGTATTGGTTAAGGGTGTTTGTGATTAATCCGGAGGTCCTGGGTTCGAATCTAGGCGACTACATTATTTTTTTTTATAGAAGACTGTGTTGAAAGCATGGGCCTGGTAGGCTTATTAATAAATCGGACTAGGCCATTATTTAGAGCGGGTTCTTTGATCGAGTGTATTCTTGATGGGCTGAAACTTCTAAACCGTATATATTTTTAAGGTATAATTAATGTTAGTATTATTATTATTATCTTTATTAAAATTATTATTATTATGATTATTGTTATTATTATTGTTATTACGAAAATGACACAAACTATTATTATAATTATCATTAATATTATCATTATTTTTATTATTATTATTATTATTATTATTATTATTATTATTATTATTATTATTATTATTATTCTTAATATTATTATTATAATTACTACTTTTATATTAACAATATTATTATAACAAATAAATATTTTCTATATAAGTATATATATATTCCAATTACCATAATGTTACATATAATTATATATATATATATATATAAAGATTTTTTTTATATAAATATTTACATATAACAAAACTATTGATTTTAAATATAATATTAAACTATATAAATATCACCTATTTTAAATATGTACAACTTAAATATATAAGATATATAATTTACAGATATAACATATGAATTTATTTGACTATAGGTATGTGTGTTAATATATACATAAATGATATAGGTTCATGAATCCGAGGTCATCCCTACATTTGTTAAATGACGTCATATGTATTTTTACTACAAAATACAGTATGGTGAGTTTCATTTGCTCCCTTTTTAATTGCTTTTGCAATATATATTTTTGGGCTGAGAATACATGCGCTGTTTTATAAATGTTTTACGAAATAGGCACAAGTACTAAAACTAATTCTATGTGGGTTTAAACCAGAAATATACCCTTAGCTTTGTAACATTAAACTACTTGTCTATGTACGGTAGGCGCGAATCCTAAAGATAGATCTATTGGGCCTGAAAAACCCCATCCTGACTATGGGATGCTTTAGTACTTCGAGGTTATTTTAAACACACCTGATCTGGTGTACTTCAGAGGGTAAAACATGAACATTAAGGCTTGTTACCGGGTGCCTACAACTTATAGAATATTTTTATATACTTGCGAGTGTACATATATTTATAAACGGAAATCTTGTGGTCTATTAATATATTGAAATGATTGTTATGATAAACCTATGAACTCACCAACCTTTTGGTTGACACTTTTAAGCATGTTTATTCTCAGGTATGAACGAAATCTTCCGCTGTGCATTTGCTCATTTTAAGGATATTATATGGAGTTGTACATGGTATAATTAGGTTAGTACCTCACAATGGGACCAGATGTTGATGACTTCGTCCAGATGGATTAGGACAGGTTACTACACACCATTTTTCGCAACAACAAACGCAACAAAAACCATTCCAACAATAACAACTACAACAATCATCCCAATAATAATACCAACCGCAACAACAAAAATCCCAACAACAATCTCAATAACAACACTGGTAATCAAAATCAGAAAATTCCGTGTCTGAGGTGTGAAGGGTACCATCCAACTACTTTTTGTCCAACAACATGTACTAAATGTAATAGAAAGGGTCATGATTCAACGAAGTGTGAAATTTATGGATCATTTGGTAAAGGAACAAGTAATGCCCACATTATTTATTTTGGATGCGGGAAGAAGGGCCACTACAAAACTGCGTGTCCAAACCAGGGAAATAATAATGGGCAAAGCCGTGGGAGAGTTTTTAACATTAATGCGGAAGAAGCGCAGGAAGACCCGGAGCTTGTTACGGGTACGTTTCTTATCGATGAAAAAGCTTCTTATGTTTTACTTGATTCAGGTGCGGATAGAAGTTATATGAGTAGAGATTTTTGTGCTAAATTAAGTGGTCCATTGACGCCTATGAATAATAAATTTTTACTCGAATTAGCAAACGGTAAATTAATTTCGGCAGATAAAATATGTCGGAATCGAGAAATTAAACTGGTTAGCGAAACATTTAAGATCGATTTGATACCAGTAGAGTTAGGGAGTTTTGATGTGATAATCGGCATGGACTGGTTGAAAAAGGAGAGAGCGGAAATCGTATGTTACAAAAATGCAATTCGCATTGTACGAGAAAAAGGAAAACCTATAATGGTGTACGGAGAAAAGAGCAACGCGAAGCTAAATCTTATTAGTAATTTGAAGGCACAAAAACTAATAAGAAAAGGTTTCTATGCCGTTTTAGCACACATCGAAGAAGTCAAACCCGAAGAAAAGAACATCAATGATGTTCCTGTCGCAAAAGAATTTCCCGATGTATTTCCGAAAGAATTACCAGGATTACCCCCACATCGATCCGTTGAATTTCAAATAGACCTTGTACCAGGAGCTGCACCAATAGCTCGTGCTCCATACAGACTCGCACCCAGCGAAATGAAAGAACTCCAAAGCCAACTAAAAGAACTTTTAGAGCGTGGTTCTATACGACCAAGTACATCACCATAGGGAGCTCCTGTTTTGTTTGTCAAAAAGAAGGATGGTACATTCAGGTTGTGTATCGACTACCGAGAGTTGAACAAACTTACCAACAAGAATCGTTATCCACTACCAAGAATCGACGACTTATTTGATCAACTACAAGGCTTGTCATTTTATTCGAAGATTGATTTACGTTCTGGGTATCATCAAATGCAGGTGAAGGAAGATGATATTCCAAAAACTACTTTCAGGACGCGTTACGGTCATTACGAGTTTATGGTTATGCCGTTTGGGTTGACTAACGCACCAGCTGTGTTCATGGACCTCATGAACCGAGTGTGTGGACCATACCTTGAAAATTTTGTCATTGTTTTTATCGAAGACATACTTATTTACTCAAAGAATGATCAAGAGCACGAAGAACATTTGAGAAAAGTGCTAGAGTTGTTGAGGAAAGAAAAACTGTACGCTAAGTTTTTAAAGTGTGCATTTTGATTGGAAGAAGTTCAATTCCTCGGTCACATAGTGAACAAAGAAGGTATTCAAGTGGATCCGGCAAAGATTGAAACCGTTGAAAAGTGGGAAACCCCAAAAACTTCGAAGCATATACGCCAATTTTTAGGACTGGCTGGTTACTACAGAAGGTTCATCCAAGATTTTTCCAAAGTAGCAAAACCCTTGACTGCATTAACGCATAAAGGGAAGAAATTTGAATGGAAGGATGAGCAGGAGAAAGCGTTTCAATTGTTGAAGAAAAAGTTAACTACGGCACCTATATTGTCATTGCCTGAAAGTAATGATGATTTTATGATATATTGTGATGCCTCAAAGCAAGGTCTCGGTTGTGTATTAATGCAACGAACGAAGGTAATTACTTATTCGTCCAGACAATTGAAGATTCACGAGCAAAATTATACGAATCACATTAAAGACTTGGAGGCAATACTTATATGGGGTCAAAAGTATCATATATACTGACCACAAAAGTCTCCAACATATATTTAATCAGAAACAATGGAACATGAGGCAGCGTAGGTGGATTGAGTTATTGATGTAGTGACCCGAACTTTTCCATGTTTATATATATTAATTGAGATTGATATTTACATGATTAAATGTTTCCAACATGTTAAGCAATCAAACTTGTTAAGACTTGATTAATTAAAATATGTTTCATATAGACAATTGACCACCCAAGTTGACCGGTGATTCACGAACGTTAAAACTTGTAAAAACTATATGATGACATATATATGGATATATATATATATATATATATATATATATATATATATATATATATATATATATATATATATATATATATATATATATATATATATATATATATAGTTAAAATGATACTATGATAAGTAAACATATCATTAAGTATATTAACAATGAACTACATATGTAAAAACAAGACTACTAACTTAATGATTTTTAAACGAGACATATATGTAACGATTATCGTTGTAAAGACATTTAATGTATATATATCATATTAAGAGATATTCATACATGATAATATCATGATAATATAATAATTTAAAATCTCATTTGATATTATAAACATTGTGTTAACAACATTTAACAAGATCGTTAACCTAAAGGTTTCAAAACAACACTTACATGTAACGACTAACGATGACTTAACGACTCAGTTAAAATGTATATACATGTAGTGTTTTAATATGTATTTATACACTTTTGAAAGACTTCAATACACTTATCAAAATACTTCTGCTTAACAAAAATGCTTACAATTACATCCTCGTTCAGTTTCATCAACAATTCTACTCGTATGCACCCGTATTCGTACTCGTACAATACACAGCTTTTAGATGTAAGTACTATTGGTATATACACTCCAATGATCAGCTCTTAGCAGCCCATGTGAGTCACCTAACACAAGTGGGAAGCATCATTTGGCAACTAGCATGAAATATCTCATAAAATTACAAAAATATGAGTAATCATTCATGACTTATTTACATGAAAACAAAATTACATATCCTTTATATCTAATCCATACACCAACGAACAAAAACACCTACAAACACTTTCATTCTTCAATTTTCTTCATCTAATTGATCTCTCTCAAGTTCTATCTTCAAGTTCTAAGTGTTCTTCATAAATTCTACAAGTTCTAGTTACATAAAATCAAGAATACTTTCAAGTTTGCTAGCTCACTTCCAATCTTGTAAGGTGATCATCCAACCTCAAGAAATCTTTGTTTCTTACAGTAGGTTATCATTCTAATACAAGGTAATAATAATTTTCAAACTTTGGTTCAATTTCTATAACTATAACAATCTTATTTCAAGTGATGATCTTACTTGAACTTGTTTTCGTGTCATGATTCTGCTTCAAGAACTTCGAGCCATCCAAGGATCCGTTGAAGCTAGATCCATTTTTCTCTTTTCCAGTAGGTTTATCCAAGGAAATTAAGGTAGTAATGATGTTCATAACATCATTCGATTCATACATATAAAGCTATCTTATTCGAAGGTTTAAACTTGTAATCACTAGAACATAGTTTAGTTAATTCTAAACTTGTTCGCAAACAAAAGTTAATCCTTCTAACTTGACTTTTAAAATCAACTAAACACATGTTCTATATCTATATGATATGCTAACTTAATGATTTAAAACCTGGAAACACGAAAAACACCGTAAAACCGGATTTACGCCTTCGTAGTAACACCGCGGGCTGTTTTGGGTTAGTTAATTAAAAACTATGATAAACTTTGATTTAAAAGTTTTTATTCTGAGAAAATGATTTTTATTATGAACATGAAACTATATCCAAAAATTATGGTTAAACTCAAAGTGGAAGTATGTTTTCTAAAATGGTCATCTAGACGTCGTTCTTTCGACTGAAATGACTACCTTTACAAAAATGACTTGTAACTTATTTTTATGACTATAAACCTATACTTTTTCTATTTAGATTCATAAAATAGAGTTCAATATGAAACCATAGCAATTTGATTCACTCAAAACGGATTTAAAATGAAGAAGTTATGGGTAAAACAAGATTGGATAATTTTTCTCATTTTAGCTACGTGAAAATTGGTAACAAATCTATTCCAACCATAACTTAATCAACTTGTATTGTATATTATGTAATCTTGAGATACCATAGACACGTATACAATGTTTTGACCTATCATGTCGACACATCTATATATATTTTGGGACAACCATTGACACTCTATATGTGAATGTTGGAGTTAGCTATACAGGGTTGAGGTTGATTCCAAAATATATATAGTTTCAGTTATGATCAATACTGAGATACGTATACACTGGGTCGTGGATTGATTCAAGATAATATTTATCGATTTATTTCTGTACATCTAACTGTGGACAACTAGTTGTAGGTTACTAACGAGGACAGCTGACTTAATAAACTTAAAACATCAAAATATATTAAAAGTGTTGTAAATATATTTTGAACATACTTTGATATATATGTATATATTGTTATAGGTTCGTGAATCAACCAGTGGCCAAGTCTTACTCCCCGACGAAGTAAAAATCTGTGAAAGTGAGTTATAGTTCTACTTTTAAAATCTAATATTTTTGGGATGAGAATACATGCAGGTTTTATAAATGATTTACAAAATAGACACAAGTACGTGAAACTACATTCTATGGTTGAATTATCGAAATCGAATATGCCCCTTTTTATTAAGTCTGGTAATCTAAGAATTAGGGAACAGACACTCTAATTGACGTGAATCCTAAAGATAGATCTATTGGGCCTAACAAACCCCATCCAAAGTACCGGATGCTTTAGTACTTTGAAATTTATATCATATCCGAAGGGTGTCCCGGAATGATGGGGATATTCTTATATATGCATCTTGTTAATGTCGGTTACCAGGTGTTCACCATATGAATGATTTTTATCTCTATGTATGGGATGTGTATTGAAATATGAAATCTTGTGGTCTATTATTATGATTTGATATATATAGGTTAAACCTATAACTCACCAACATTTTTCTTGACGTTTTAAGCATGTTTATTCTCATGTGATTATTAAGAGCTTCCGCTGTCGCATACTTAAATAAGGACGAGATTTGGAGTCCATGTTTGTATGATATTGTGTAAAAACTGCATTCAATAAACTTATTGTGTTGTAACATATTTGTATTGTAAACCATTATGTAATGGTCGTGTGTAAACAGGATATTTTAGATTATCATTATTTGATAATCTACGTAAAGCTTTTTAAACCTTTATTGATGAAATAAAGGTTATGGTTTGTTTTAAAAATGAATGCAGTCTTTGAAAAACGTCTCATATAGAGGTCAAAACCTCGCAACGAAATCAATCAATATGGAACGTTTTTAATCAATAAGAACGGGACATTTCAGTTGGTATCCGAGCGTTGGTCTTAGAGAACCAGAATTTTGCATTAGTGTGTCTTATCGAGTTTGTTAGGATGCATTAGTGAGTCTGGACTTCGACCGTGTTTACTTGAAAAATGATTGCTTAACAAATTTTGTTGGAAACTATATATTTTTAACATGTGAATATTATGTGATATATTAATTTCTTAACGTGTTTGATATTATGTGATAGATGTCTACATCTAATACAAGTCCCATTGACTCACCTAATAATAATGAAGAGTCAAATGTAAATTGGAATGATTCGTGGACTGATTCACAAGTTCCCGAAGAGGAACCGGAAGAAGAGTCGGAATTGGAAGAAGAATCGGAACCTGAAGAAGAATCGGAACCGGATGAGGAAATAGAACCGGTGGGGGAAATAATAAAACGGTTAAGTAAAAGAAAATCCTCAACCAACCGACCAAGGTTAATTATGGTCAATGGTATTTCCGCCAAGGAAGCAAAATATTGGGAGGATTACCAATTCTCCGATGAATCGGATTCCGACGAGAATTCCGATGATGTTATAGAAATTACCCCAACTGAATTTAAAAAGGCAAAAGAAAATAATAAGGGAAAGGGCATAAAAATAGAGAAATCTAATTCCAACCCCGATGAACTTTATATGTATCGTCAACCCCCGAAGTCCTTAAGTTGTAACAATGACCCGGGAACCTCTAAACCACCAGGTTTTTCTAGACCAATGTGGACAACGACGGCTCGTATTAGGGGAACATCATATATCCCTAAAAACTTAGAAAAAAGAACCAAGTTCGAAAAAGAAGAAACGAGTGAGTCGGAATAAGATAGTTGTATTTGTGCGGTGTAATATATGTAATATAGTGTGCTTATGCTTTACGATATATGTAAAAAAATTGCTTGTACTAATAAGTATCTTTTATGAATCTAACTCTTGTCTATTTTACAGTATAAAAACACAAAATGGATAGACAGCCCAATATTTTAGAAGACTTACCCGGAGACATGATTGATGAAATATTGTCTAGAGTCGGTCAGAATTCCTCAGCACAACTATTTATGGCAAAATCAGTTTGTAATACATTCGAAGAACGTTCCACGAATGTCTTGGTTTATAAGAGACTTTCGTTTGAAAGATGGAGGATATCACATTAGGAAACCCATAAGTTACGATGTGTTTACTTTGACGCATATATTGCGGAGAACCCAAATGCTATTTTACGCAACGGGTTAAGAAATTATTTTGACTCAAGGTATCCGAATATAGGACTTCATGATTTAGAAAAAGCGGCTAACATGCAACATAAAGAAGCATGATATACTTACGGGTTAGTAATGTTCGCTTCTCACCAAAGTGAGAAAAAGAACATCGGGCTACAACTATTAAACAAAACATTCCCACAAGTGACGGAGTCGGTAATTGGGGTAAGAAATGAGGTTTTTAGGTTATTACGAGACTGTTGGTCATTACTTAACCCTCGTCCCTTTGACGACGTTACAACACGCTGTCTTATCAACGACCATAACGGTTATGTTCCACAAGACCAAGGATGGGAAGTAGTCATAGTAAAACCAGAATGCATGACTTGTTTCTGGATGTATGAATTACGTGTCTTTATTGCCTTTGCTGAACGACTTGTGTACTAGCTAGAATTATCTTCACAACTATCTTGTATCAAAGTTATTGTGTGCTATATTTCATTCTTTATGTAAAATAATCGGTATTGTAAGTTTGTAAAATATTGTATAATAGTTTGAACGCGAAATATTATTATAATCAGTTTTTCATATAGAATTGTAGTAGTTGAATTGTATATTAGCTACTAAGTATGAACTTAACGGGTAGGTACTACCCGAATTTACACTTATAAAACGCTAATATGAAGAAAAAGCTTTTATAAATTAGTTCATATTATGCTACGAAATACTATTAACTACTCTTAATATTCTGTATGATTAACTTGTTCCATTTGACTATTTTGAAGGAAATGGCACCGACTACTCGACAAACCGTGAATATGAATGAAGAGGAATTCCGTACTTTTCTAGCTTCAAACATAGCCGCAGTACAGGCTGCGCTACATACCAACAATAACCTTGGATCTAGCAGTATAGGAAATCGTGTAGGATGCACCTACAAAGAATTCACTGCCTGCAAACCTTTGGAATTTGATGGAACCGAAGGACCGATCGGATTGAAACGGTGGACCGAGAAGGTCGAATTGGTGTTTGCCATAAGTAAGTGTACTGAAGAGGACAAAGTGAAGTACGCTACGCATACCTTCACAGGTTCTGCGTTAACATGGTGGAATACCTATCTAGAGCAAGTGGGACAAGATGATGCATACGCACTACCGTGGTCAGCATTCAAGCACTTGATGAACGAGAAGTACCGTCCCAGAACTGAGGTCAATAAGCTCAAGACAGAACTTAGAGGGTTACGAACCCAAGAATTTGATATTACCACGTACGAAAGACGATTCATAGAATTGTGCCTATTGTGTCCGGGAGCGTTCGAAGATGAGGAAGAGAAGATCGACGCGTTTGTGAAAGGATTACCGGAAAGAATTCAAGAAGATATAAGTTCACACGAGCCTGCCTCCATACAACAGGCATGTAGAATGGCTCACAAACTAGTGAACCAGATTGAGGAAAGAATTAAAGAACAGACGGCTGAAGAGGCCAATGTGAAGCAAGTCAAAAGAAAGTGGGAGGAAAACGGTGATAAGAATCACCAATACAACAAAAACAGCAATTACAATAATAATCACAACAATTATCCCAACAATCGCAACATCAATTGCAACTACAACAAATGGCCCAACAATAACAACAACAACAACAACAACAACAACAACAACAACAACTTCAACAATCATCCCAACAACAATAACAACCGCAACAACAACAACAATCAGAAGCAGCTATGCCAAAGGTGTGAAAAGTATCACTCGGGGTTCTGCACCAAATTTTGCAACAAGTGTAAAAGAAATGGTCATAGCGCGGCGAAGTGTGAGGTCTACAGACCAGGGGTTAACAGAACGAAAGGAACAAATGGTGTCGGAACGAGTAATGGCGGAGCAAGTAGTGTCGGAGCAAGTTATGCCAATGTAGTTTGTTATAAATGTGGAAAACCAGGCCACATTATTAGAAATTGCCCGAACCAGGAGAACACGAATGGACAAGGCCGCGGAAGAGTTTTCAATATTAATGCGGCAGAGGCACAGGAAGACCCAGAGCTTGTTACGGGTACGTTTCTTATTGACAATAAATCTGCTTACGTTTTATTTGATTCGGGTGAGGATAGAAGCTATATGAGTAGAGATTTTTGTGCTAAATTAAGTTGTCCATTGACGCCTTTGGATAGTAAATTTTTACTCGAATTAGCAAATGGTAAATTAATTTCAGCAGATAATATATGTCGGAATCGAGAAATTAAACTGGTTAGCGAAACATTTAATAGATTTGATACCAGTAGAGTTAGGGAGTTTTGATGTGATAATTGGTATGGACTGGTTGAAAGAAGTGAAAGCAGAGATCGTTTGTTACAAAAATGCAATTTGCATTATACGAGAAAAAGGAAAACCCTTAATGGTGTACGGAGAAAAGGGCAACACGAAGCTACATCTTATTAGTAATTTGAAGGCACAAAAACTAATAAGAAAAGGTTGCAATGCTGTTCTAGCACACGTCGAGAAAGTACAAACTGAAGAAAAGAGCATCAATGATGCTCCCATTACAAAAGAATTTCCCGATGTATTTCCGAAAGAATTACCGGGATTACCCCCACATCGATCCGTTGAATTTCAAATAGATCTTGTACCAGGAGCTGCACCAATAGCTCGTGCTCCTTACAGACTCGCACCCAGCGAGATGAAAGAACTGCAAAGCCAATTACAAGAACTTTTAGAGCATGGTTTCATTCGACCAAGCACATTACCGTGGGGAGCTCCTATTTTGTTTGTCAAGAAGAAAGATGGTACATTCAGGTTGTGTATCGACTACCGAGAGTTGAACAAACTTACCATCAAGAACCGCTACCCACTACCGAGAATCGATGACTTATTTGATCAACTACAAGGCTCGTCTGTTTATTCAAAGATTGACTTACGTTCCGGGTATCATCAAATGCGGGTGAAAGAAGATGATATTCCAAAGACTGCTTTCAGAACACGTTACGGTCATTACGAGTTTATGGTCATGCCGTTTGGTTTAACTAATGCACCAGCTGTGTTCATGGACCTTATGAACCAAGTGTGTGGACCATACCTTGACAAGTTTGTCATTGTTTTCATTGATGACATACTTATTTACTCAAAGAATGACCAAGAACACGGTGAACATTTGAGAAAGGTGTTAGAAGTATTGAGGAAGGAAGAATTGTACGCTAAGTTTTCAAAGTGTGCATTTTGGTTGGAAGAAGTTCAATTCCTCGGTCACATAGTGAACAAAGAAGGTATTAAGGTGGATCCGGCAAAGATAGAAACTGTTGAAAAGTGGGAAACCCCGAAAACTCCGAAACACATACGCCAGTTTTTAGCACTAGCTGGTTACTACAGAAGGTTCATCCAAGACTTTTCCAGAATAGCAAAACCCTTGACTGCATTAATGCATAAAGGGAAGAAATTTGAATGGAATGATGAACAAGAGAAAGCGTTTCAGTTATTGAAGAAAAAGCTAACTACGGCACCTATATTGTCATTGCCTGAAGGGAATGATGATTTTGTGATTTATTGTGACGCATCAAAGCAAGGTCTCGGTTGTGTATTAATGCAACGAATGAAGGTGATTGCTTATGCGTCTAGACAATTGAAGATTCACGAACAAAATTATACGACGCATGATTTGGAATTAGGCGCGGTTGTTTTTGCATTAAAGACTTGGAGGCACTACTTATATGGGGTCAAAAGTATTATATATACCGACCACAAAAGTCTTCAACACATATTTAATCAGAAACAACTGAATATGAGGCAGCGTAGGTGGATTGAATTATTGAATGATTACGACTTTGAGATTCGTTACCACCCGGGGAAGGCAAATGTGGTAGCCGATGCCTTGAGCAGGAAGGACAGAGAACCCATTCGAGTAAAATCTATGAATATAATGATTCATAATAACCTTACTACTCAAATAAAGGAGGCGCAACAAGGAGTTTTAAAAGAGGGAAATTTAAAGGATGAAATACCCCAAGGATCAGAGAAGCATCTTAATATTCGGGAAGACGGAACCCGGTATAGGGCTGAAAGGATTTGGGTACCAAAATTTGGAGATATGAGAGAAATGGTACTTAGAGAAGCTCATAAAACCAGATACTCAATACATCCTGGAACGGGGAAGATGTACAAGGATCTCAAGAAACATTTTTGGTGGCCAGGTATGAAAGCCGATGTTGCTAAATACGTAGGAGAATGTTTGACGTGTTCTAAGGTCAAAGCTGAGCATCAGAAACCATCAGGTCTACTTTAACAACCCGAAATCCCGGAATGGAAATGGGAAAACATTACCATGGATTTCATCACTAAATTGCCAAGGACTGTAAGTGGTTTTGAAACTATTTGGGTAATAGTTGATCGTCTCACCAAATCAGCACACTTCCTGCCAATAAAAGAAGATGACAAGATGGATAAATTAGCATGACTGTATTTGAAGGAAGTCTTCTCCAGACATGGAATACCAATCTCTATTATCTCTGATAGGGATGACAGATTTATTTCAAGATTCTGGCAGACATTACAGTAAGCATTAGGAACTCTTCTAGACATGAGTACTACCTATCATCCACAAACTGATGGGCAGAGTGAAAGGACAATACAAACATTTGAAGACATGCTACGAGATTGTGTTATTGATTTCAGAAACAGTTGAATCTACCGTTAGCAGAATTTTCCTACAACAACAGCTACCATTCAAGCATTGAGATGGCGCCGTTTGAAGCACTTTATGGTAGAAAGTGCAGGTCTCCAATTTGTTGGAGTGAAGTGGGGGATAGACAGATTACGGGTCCGGAGATAATACAAGAAACTACCGAGAAAATCATCCAAATTCAACAAAGATTGAAAACCGCCCAGAGTCGACAAAAGAGCTACGCGGACAGTAAAAGAAAAGATATAGAGTTTAAAATTGGAGAAATGGTCATGCTTAAGGTTTCACCTTGGAAAGGCATTGTTTGATTTGGTAAACGGGGGAAACTAAATCCAAGGTACATTGGACCATTCAAGATTATAGATCGTGTCGGACCAGTAGCTTACCAACTGGAGCTACCTCAACAACTCGCGACTGTACATAACACTTTCCACATCCCAAATTTGAAGAAATGTTTTGCTAAAGAAGATCTCACTATTCCGTTGGACGAAATCCAAATCAATGAAAAACTTCAATTCATTGAAGAACCCGTCGAAATAATGGATCGTGAGGTTAAGAGACTTAAACAAAACAAGATACCGATTGTTAAGGTTCGATGGAATGCTCGTAGAGGACTCGAGTTCACCTGGGAGCGTGAAGATTAGATGAAGAAGAAATACCCGCATTTATTTCCAGAAGATACGTCAACACCTCCAACTGCTTAAAATTTCGGGACGAAATTTATTTAACGGGTAGGTACTGTAGTGACCCGAACTTTTCCATGTTTATATATATTAATTGAGATTGATATTTACATGATTAAATGTTTCCAACATGTTAAGCAATCAAACTTGTTAAGACTTGATTAATTGAAATATGTTTCATATAGACAATTGACCACCCAAGTTGAACGGTGATTCACGAACGTTAAAACTTGTAAAAACTATATGATGACATATATATGGATATATATATATATATATAGCTAACATGATACTATGATAAGTAAACATATCATTAAGTATATTAACAATGAAATACATATGTAAAAACAAGACTACTAACTTAATGATTTTTAAACGAGACATATATGTAACGATTATCGTTGTAAAGACATTTAATGTATATATATCATATTAAGAGATATTCATACATGATAATATCATGATAATATAATAATTTAAAATCTCATTTGATATTATAAACATTGTGTTAACAACATTTAACAAGATCGTTAACCTAAAGGTTTCAAAACAACACTTACATGTAACGACTAACGATGACTTAACGACTCAGTTAAAATGTATATACATGTAGTGTTTTAATATGTATTTATACACTTTTGAAAGACTTCAATACACTTATAAAAATACTTCTACTTAACAAAAATTCTTACAATTACAACCTCGTTCAGTTTCATCAACAATTCTACTCGTATGCACCCGTATTCGTACTTGTACAATACACAACTTTTAGATGTATGTACTATTGGTATATACACTCCAATGATCAGCTCTTATCAGCCCATGTGAGTCACCTAACACATGTGGGAACCATCATTTGGCAACTAGCATGAAATATCTCATAGAATTACAAAAATATGAGTAATCATTCATGACTTATTTACATGAAAACAAAATTACATATCCTTTATATCTAATCCATACACCAACGACCAAAAACACCTACAAACACTTTAATTCTTCAATTTTCTTCATCTAATTGATCTCTCTCAAGTTCTATCTTCAAGTTCTAAGTGTTCTTCATAAATTCTACAAGTTCTAGTTACATAAAATCAAGAATACTTTCAAATTTGCTAACTCACTTCCAATCTTGTAAGGTGATCATCCAACCTCAAGAAATCTTTGTTTCTTACAGTAGGTTATCATTCTAATATAAGGTAATAATCATATTCAAACTTTGGTTCAATTTCTATAACTATAACAATCTTATTTCAAGTGATGATCTTACTTGAACTTATTTTCGTGTCATGATTCTGCTTCAAGAACTTCGAGCCATCCAAGGATCCGTTGAAGCTAGATCCATTTTTCTCTTTTCCAGTAGGTTTATCCAAGGAACTTAAGGTAGTAATGATGTTCATAACATCATTCGATTCATACATATAAAGCTATCTTATTCGAAGGTTTAAACTTGTAATCACTAGAACATAGTTTAGTTAATTCTAAACTTGTTCGCAAACAAAAGTTAATCCTTCTAACTTGACTTTTAAAATCAACTAAACACATGTTCTATATCTATATGATATGCTAACTTAATGATTTAAAACCTGGAAACACGAAAAACACCGTAAAACCGGATTTACACCGTCGTAGTAACACCGCGGGCTGTTTTGGGTTAGTTAATTAAAAACTATGATAAACTTTGATTTAAAAGTTGTTATTCTGAGAAAATGATTTTTATTATGAACATGAAACTATATCTAAAAATTATGGTTAAACTCAAAGTGGAAGTATGTTTTCTAAAATGGTCATCTAGACGTCTTTCTTTCGACTGAAATGACTACCTTTACAAAAATGACTTGTAACTTATTTTTCTGACTATAAACCTATACTTTTTCTGTTTAGATTCATAAAATAGAGTTCAATATGAAACCATAGCAATTTGATTCACTCAAAACGGATTTAAAATGAAGAAGTTATGGGTAAAACAAGATTGGATAATTTTTCTCATTTTAGCTACGTGAAAATTGGTAACAAATCTATTCCAACCATAACTTAATCAACTTGTATTGTATATTATGTAATCTTGAGATACTATAGACATGTATACAATGTTTCGACCTATCATGTCGACACATCTATATATATTTCGGAACAACCATAGACACTCTATATGTGAATGTTGGAGTTAGCTATACAGGGTTGAGGTTGATTCCAAAATATATATAGTTTGAGTTGTGATCAATACTGAGATACGTATACACTGGGTCGTGGATTGATTCAAGATAATATTTATTGATTTATTTCTGTACATCTAACTGTGGATAACTAGTTGTAGGTTACTAACGAGGACAGCTGACTTAATAAACTTAAAACATCAAAATATATTAAAATTGTTGTAAATATATTTTGAACATACTTTGATATATATGTATATATTGTTATAGGTTCGTGAATCAACCAGTGGCCAAGTCTTACTTCCAGACGAAGTAAAAATCTGTGAAAGTGAGTTATAGTCCCACTTTTAAAATCTAATATTTTTGGGATGAGAATACATGCAGGTTTTATAAATGATTTACAAAATAGACACAAGTACGTGAAACTACATTCTATGGTTGAATTATCGAAATCGAATATGCCCCTTTTTATTAAGTCTGGTAATCTAAGAATTAGGGAACAGACACCCTAATTGACGCGAATCCTAAAGATAGATCTATTGGGCCTAACAAACCTCATCCAAAGTACCGGATGCTTTAGTACTTCGAAATTTATATCATATCCGAAGGGTGTCCCGGAATGATGGGGATATTCTTATATATGCATCTTGTTAATGTTGGTTACCAGGTGTTCACCATATGAATGATTTTTATCTCTATGTATGGGATGTGTATTGAAATATGAAATCTTGTGGTCTATTATTATGATTTGATATATATAGGTTAAACCTATAACTCACCAACATTTTTGTTGACGTTTAAAGCATGTTTATTCTCAGGTGATTATTATGACTTCCGCTGTCGCATACTTAAATAAGGACGAGATTTGGAGTCCATGCTTGTATGATATTGTGTAAAAACTGCATTCAAGAAACTTATTTTGTTGTAACATATTTGTATTGTAAACCATTATGTAATGGTCGTGTGTAAACAGGATATTTTAGATTATCATTATTTGATAATCTACGTAAAGCTTTTTAAACCTTTATTGATGAAATAAAGGTTATGGTTTGTTTTAAAAATGAATGAAGTCTTTGAAAAACGTCTCATATAGAGGTCAAAACCTCGCAACGAAATCAATCAATATGGAACGTTTTTAATCAATAAGAACGGGACATTTCAATTGAATGATTACGATTTCGAGATTCGTTACCACCCGGGAAAGGCAAATGTGGTAGCCGACGCTTTGAGTAGAAAGGACAGAGAACCAATGCGGGTAAAAGCTATGAATATAATTATTCGTACGAACCTTACTACTCAAATAAAGGAGGCGCAACTGGGAGTTGTATACGTATTGACTTTGCATGATTCTGCTTCAAGAACTTTCAAGCCATCCAAGATCCTTTGAAGCTAGATCATTTCTTGTTACTTCCAGTAGGTTTACCTACTAAACTTGAGGTAGTAATGATGTTCATAACATCATTCGATTCATATATATATAAAACTACCTTATTCGAAGGTTTAAACTTGAAATCCCTAGAACATAGTTTAGTTAATTCTAAACTTGTTCGCAAACAAAAGTTAATTCTTCTAACTTGACTTTAAAAATCATCTAAACACATGTTCTATATCTATATTATATGCTAACTTAATGATTTAAAACCGGGAAATACGAAAAACACCGTAAAACCGGATATACGCCGTTGTAGTAGCACCGCGGGCTGTTTTGGGTTAGTTAATTAAAAACTATGATAAACTTTGATTTAAAATTTGTTCTTCTGGGAAAATGATTTTTCTTATGAACATGAAACTATATCCAAAAATCATGGTTAAACTCAAAGTAGAAGTATGTTTTCCAAAATGGTCATCTAGACGTCGTTCTTTCGACTGAAATGACTACCTTTACAAAAATGACTTGTAACCTGTATTTTTGACTATAAACTTATACTTTTTATGTTTAGATTCATAAACTTAAGTTCAATATGAAACCATAGCAACTTGAAACACTCAAAACGGATTTAAAACGAAGAAGTTATGGGTAAAACAAGATTGGATAATTTTTCTTGTTGTAGCTACGTGAAAATTGGTAACAAATCTATATTAATCATATCCTAGCTAACTTATATTGCATTACATGTATTCTAATATATTATGTAATCTTGAGATACCATAGACACGTATGCAAATGTTTTGACATATCATATCGACCCATGTATATATATTATTTGGAACAACCATAGACACTCTATATGCAGTAATGTTGGAGTTAGCTATACAGGGTTGAGGTTGATTCCAAAAACATATATACTTTGAGTTGTGATCTAGCCTGAGACGTGTATACACTGGGTCATGGATTGATTCAAGATAATATATATCTATTTATTTCTGTACATCTAACTGTGGACAACTAGTTGTAGGTTGCTAACGAGGACAGCTGACTTAATAAACTTAAAACATTAAAATGTATTAAAAATGTTGTAAATATATTTTGAACATTATTTTGATATATGTACATATTTGTTATAGGTTCGTGAATCGACTAGTGGCCAAGTCTTACTTCCCGACGAAGTAAAAATCTGTGAAAGTGAGTTATAGTCCCACTTTTACAATCTATTATTTTTTTAGGATGAGAATACATGCTATTTTATAAATGTTTTACAAAATAGATACAAGTAATCAAAAATACTTTCTATGTTGGATTATCGAACCGAATATGCCCCTTTTTAGCTTGGTAGCCTAAGAATTAGGGAAATGGCCCCTAATTGATGCGAATCCTAAAGATAGATCTATTTGGCCCAACAAGCCTCATTCGAGTTACGGATGCTTGAGTACTTCGATTTATCATATCCGATGAGAGTCCCGGAATGATGGGGATATTCTATATGCATCTTGTTAAGGTCGGTTACCAGGTGTTCAACATATGAATGGTTTTTATCTCTAATGCAGCTTGCGAAATGCCTGATATGAGATGTGTTATAAAAATGAAATCTTGTGGTCTATTAATATGATTTGATAATATGTAGGTTAAACCTATAACTCACCAACAATTTTGTTGACGTTTTAAGCATGTTTATTCTCAGGTGATTATTAAGAGCTTCCGCTGTTGCATACTAAAATAAGGACAAGATTTGGAGTCCATGCTTGTATAATATTGTTTAAAAACTGCATTCGAAGACTTATGTTAATGTGTAATATTATTGTAAACCATTATGTAATGGTTGTGTGAAAAATGCTATATTTTAGATTATCATTATTTGATAATCGTCGTAATATTTTAAAGGTTATGGTTTGTTCTAAAATCGAATGCAGTCTTTGAAAAACGTCTCATATAGAGGTCAAAACTTCGCAACGAAATCAATTAATATGGAACGTTTATAATCAATATGAACGGGACATTTCAACTTCCACCTGTCCATTGCCCTGAGGATGATATACCGAGGTGAAGTTTTGTTGAATTTTCAGTTGTTCACAAAATTTTGGGAAAATTCCTTCTGCAAACTGTTTCCCATTGTCATAGACTATATCTAAGGGAACCCCGAACCTGCATACAATGTGTTCCCAAATGAACTTTTCCACTTGTTTGCCGGCGATTGCTGTCAAGGGCTTTGCCTCAGCCCACTTGTTAAAGTAGTCGATTACTACTAGTAGGAACCTTGGGCTTTCAGGGGGTGTCATTGATGGGTCCGACTATGTCTATCCCCCACTTCATGAACGGCCAGGCTGAGGTAACTGAGACTAACTCTTGCTTTGGTAGCATTGTTGAGTCATGGTGCATCGTAGGCCAATAGTATCCAAGCCTCATCATCTTTGCGACTACCGACCTTCGTCCTGCGTGAAGGCCACATATGCCCTCATGCATTTCTTGAATTATCACCGTTGCTTGCTTCGGTCCCACACATCAAAGCCATGGGGTTAGGAAGGATCTTCGATACAGGGCCCCATTCATCATTTTGTAAGAAGGTGCCTTTATCCTTATCTTCCTTGCTTTGTTTTTGTCTTCCGGTAATATTCCTGCTTCAAGATACACTTGTAGTGGAGTCATCCTTGTTACCTCGTATTCCTGCACGAGATCATTGACTTCTTCTTCAAGGATTGAGTTCTTTTCTAGTACCTCCACCAAGATTTCTTTCGCGAGATGCTCAAATGTCAACGAGGCGAGTTTACTTAATGCATCTGCCTTCTTGTTTTGGCTTCATCGTACATGTTCAATGTCAAAGCTTTTGAAACTATCAATTAGTTCCTTCGCTTTTGTGAGGTAAAGTTGGATGGCGGGTTGCCGAGCTTCGAAGGTTCCCATGATTTGGCTAGCCACTAATTGGGAATCAACAAAAGCACGAAAGTTGAGAATCTTTAGTTCCTTCGCCATTGTTAGTACCGCAAGTAGTGCTTCATATTCAGCTTCATTATTGGTTGTTGCGAATTCGAAACAAAGTGCATAAGTAAATTCTTTTCCATTGGGGTTTACCTACATTAGACCGGCACCTGACCCATCAGAGCTTGACGCACCGTCGTACAACTTCCATTCTTCATTTTCAAGCTTCAGAGTGATAACTTGAGTGGAGTTCTTTGCATATTCTTAGTCAATGTTATCTATTTTGGCGATGAAATCTGCCAAAACGTGCCCTTTGATTCGCGTGTCTTACCCTGAATTAGATGTCATGTTCACCCAGCTTGATGGCCCATTTGGCCATCTAACCCGACTTTTCAGGCTTCGAGAGTACTTGCCTGATGGGTTTATTAGTGAGTACCACTATTTGATGTGCTTGGAAGTATCTCCGGAGTTTCCTGGCTGTGTGGACAAGTGCTAAGGTGAGCTTCTCAAGCTCGGGATAGTTCATCTCTGCTCCTTGAAGTACTCGACTAACAAAGTATATCGGTACTTGTATTCTTTCTCGTTCTGAGACTAAGACTGTGCTGATACATTCTTTCGAAGCTTCCAGGTATGTGAAGAGTGTTTCTCCTTCTACGGGTGAGGTTAAGGTTGGGAGATTGGCAATATATTCTTTCATTTCAACAAATGCCCTTTCCGCTTCTTCGTTCTAAACTATTTTCTTTTTTCCCAGGCATCCTTTCAAGACTTTAAAGAAGGGTAGTTGTTTTTCTGCCCCTCGTGATATGAACCTGCCGAGCGATCCTAACTTTCCATTTAAACTCTGCATGTCTTTTATGGTTACCGGGGTTTGGAGTTGCTTGAGCATGTCAACCTTTTCTGAGTTTGCTTGGATTCCCTTCCTGGTGATGTAGTACCCAAGAAATTTTCCTTCTTCAACTCCGAAAGAACATTTCCTTGGGTTTAACTTCATGTTGACTGCCCGGAGCTTGTCGAAGGTCTCTTGAATATCCTCTATTAAGTTTTCTTCTTTTTGACTTTTGATTACCATGTCATCCACGTAGGCCTCCAGATTTCTCCCCAGTTGATTGTGGAAGATTTGTCCACGAGCCTTTGGTAGGTTGCCCCTGCGTTTTTTTAGCCCGAAGGGCATTTTTTGATAGCAATAGATTCCTTTACCGGTGAAGAATGACGTTTTTTCTTTGTTCTCCATGGCCATTTTGATATGGTGATACCCTTTGTAGGCATCCAAGAAGCTTTTATATTGATATCCATTGAGGGATTCGACTTTCCAATCAATTTCGGGTAAGGGATATCAATCTTTGGGCATGCCTTGTTGATGTTGGTAAAGTCAACACACATTCTCCAACCCCATTTGACTTCTTTACCATTACTGGGTTAGCAACCCATGAAGGATATTTGGCTCCGCATATTATTCCTGCTTTTAGTAGCCCTTCCACCTCCTTACAGGCCACTTCATATCTTTTAGGTTTCAGGTTTCTCTTCTTCTGATGTACTGGTTCGAGATGTTTGTGCTCGTTGAGTCGGTGTTTGATGTGGTTGCGTGATATACATCTTTTACCCTCTAAATTTATATATGATGCAAACACTACAAATAAGCACACACAACTAACGAGCACTTAGAACCCCGGTTATTATAGCACTTCAATGTAAGTATTCTTATTAAGTTCGTCTCAAGAGAGCGGTGTAAGTCGAATATTTGAAACTATCAGTTGTCCTAAAGTTTGTTTGATTGGGTTGGGGGGTTGGTTGATTTTGATTAACAACTAAAACTTGCAAAATTAAACAAACTTAACCTTAACACGTAAACTAGTAGCAAGTAATGAGTAACGAAATATTAAAAACTTAAATCAAATTAACTAAGTAGTGTTCACTTATCTAGTCATCTCTATGCTTGGATTGCCCCGTTTAACCCAATTTGCTATCTCACTAGTTGTTGAACTATGAAATGTTTAGCATTACTACCAAACCTTAATCAAATAACACTCCGCAAATTCACATAAGCATTACATTCTAAGATCAGGTTAAGCATGATTGGTTATTGAGATTATGCTTGGGTTGAAATCACTTAAAATCCTCAAACTATAGAAATCACCTAAGATAATTGACACTACTATGTTGACTAAAGATCAATTGAAAACCAACCTAGAT